>NC_051225.1:39525757-39713257 GCF_015220715.1 Pygocentrus nattereri
AAAGGGTTCCACTGATTTTTTTTTTCTTCCAGCAGGGAGAATATTTTCGGCTACACTAACAAAAGAAGTGGGATTAGACCTTAAACTCAAATATGCTCATGTTAAAGCTAATGTTGAGAGAAGGCTAAAATCCAATGATAAGCATAATAAAAATGCGATGTGATCACTAATGCTAAAGACGAGTACAGCCCAAAAGCCACCAATTAGCAGCTTATGAATAATGCTAACTGATATCTATTAGTTTTCACTCACTGAGTGTTTGCATACACTTAATAATCTGATCATTAGTCAGATTTCATTAGTCAGATTATTAAGTGCGTGTAAATGCACTCAGTGTCAGCCACTGCTTTTCACCATATGATGCCTTTAATACCAGACCAAAAAAAAAGGATAATGGTAGGGAGAGTTGCCATCTATTGGGAGATTTTGCTCAGAATTTGTTTGGATTGTTAAAATTTAGTTTCACAAAATGTGTGAGCTTTCCGCAGTCTGGAATCTTTTTGGGGGGATAAAAAGAGCAAAACGTAAATTTTAACTGCTAAAAAGACCTTGGCAGAAGTCAAATCTCTATACGTAAGGGATGAGGCCAAAAACCAGTATCTGCTGGCCGTGATCTTTGGGCCCTCAGGCAGCACTGCATTAAAAACAGACATGGTTCTGTAGTGGAAATCACTGCATGGGCTCAGAAACACTTCTGAAAACCACTGTCTGTGAACACAGTTCATCACTGCATCCACAAATGCTGTTAAACTCTAAAACACAAAGAGGAAACCAAATATAAACAGGATCCAGAAATGCTGCCACCTTCTCTGGGCCGGAGCTCATTTAAAATGGACTGAGGGGAAGTGGAAAAGTGTCCTGTGGTCCGACGGATCAACATTTGAAATTCTTTTTGGAAATCATGGACACTGTGTCCTCTGGGTTAAAGACCACTCAGGATGTTATTAGTGCCCAGGTCAAAAGCCAGTATTCATGATGGTACAGAGGTGTATCAGTGCACATGGTATGGGTGACCTGCACATCTGTGAAGGCAGCATTAATGCTAAACGATATTTACATGTTTTGGCAACATCTGCTGCCATCCAGACGACGTCTTTTTCAGGGAAGGCCTTGATTATTTCAGCAAGATGATGTCAAACCACATTCTGCAGGTTATTACAACAGCATGACTTCATATTAAAAGACTGGGTGCTTAACTGACCTGCCTGCAGTGCAGACCTGTCACCCCTGAAAACATTTGGTACAGGAAAATATGATAAAAGAGAAACTGATGAGCAGCTGAAATCCTGTATCAAACAAGAACAGGAAAACATTTCACTGCCAAAACGACAACAGTGTCTCCTCAGTTCCCAAACACTTTGTTAAAAGAAGAGGTAATGAAACACAGCGGTAAACACCACCCCGTCCCAACTTTTTTGGAACGTGTTGTTGGCAGCAATTTGGGCATATATTTGTCAAAAAACAATAAAATTTCTCGATTTCAACATTTGGCACGTTGCCTTTGTAGTATTTTTATTTAAAATGTGGTTTACATGATTTGCACATCATTGCATCCTATTTTTATTTACATTCTACACAGCATCCCAACTGAAAATGGGGTTGTAGAACCATGAACACTCAAAGAACCATTTGCATGCTTAGATGGTTCTCTGCATGTAAAATGGTACTTCATGGAGAATGTGTACTACATGGTTCTATATACGTAGCACCAAAAAAGGTTCTGCGATTGTATCAAGCTTGACATCGTAACTACAGCAGAGCCATTTCTGGTGATCTGTACCACCATATACAACACGTTCTCCATCAATCTAAGGAACCATTTCACCATCCACATGGTTCTTTGAGTGTTCATGGCTCCTATAAAAAGCCACTGTCTTTACTAAAGAACCTCTGAAAAGAACATCTTCTTAAGAGTGTAAACTGAAGCTCACACTCACTCGCAGCTCGATCACAGTGGATGTGATTTGTGGTTGTATATTTATTAACATGTTTTATTCTGGTGGCACGGTGACGTGGTGGGTAGCGCTGTTGCCTCACAGCGAGGAGGGCCTGGGTTCGATTCCCCGGCCGGGTGACCGGGGTCCTCTCTGTGTGGAGTCTGCATGTTCTCCCCGTGTCTGCGTGGGTTTCCACCGGGTTCTCTGGTTTCCACCCACATCCAAAGACATGCAGTCTAAATTGCCCCTGGGTGTGAGTGACTGTCTGTGTCTGTCTGTCTGCCCTGCGATGGACTGGCGACCTGTATCCTGCCTTTCGCCCGAAGACTGCTGGGATAGGCTCCAGCACCCCCCGCGACCCTGACGGAGAAGCGGCTTAGAGGATGGATGGATGGATGTTTTATTCTAATGTTAGTGTTTCTGTAGAACTCCAGAACCGTTCAGAACACAGCTTTTCAGATCATTTTCTCAGATGGACTTTTTCACAGTACTGTATTCTATCGCCATTTACTTCCGTGTGATTTTCAGTTGTCGTCACAAATACCGTTCAGTTTGATCAGTTTGCAGTCTGAGGTGAGCTGAGTGTGTAAGACAGTTCTGTTTACACTCTTTCGCTCCTCTAATTATCACCATTATCAGCTCTGCACGCACCTCCATTCCATCAACTACTCACCACTGTCACTGTAAATCCTCACAACTGCTCTGAACTGTGAGAATGAGCTTGATTCACGTTATTTTCACAGTGTTGCCCCCCCCCCATCCCCCCTCCCAAGTGTGTGTGCTAATCTACAGGCTTTTTCTAAAGAACCTCACATAACTAAAAGCAGTGGTAGGAAAACTTTCATAAAAAAGGGAAAAACTGTAGTCTAATTTTCCCAAACTCTTTGACCTGTTACCTGTGGTCCCATTTTTGCCTGAAGCATCATATCCAAAGTAAAGTGGGTCCAGTTCCCTCATACTTTGGGCTACAGTCATGATCTTGGCCTCATTTGAAAGGAAACACTCTCAGGATTAATAATAATCGTTTGAATTCCTGACACGGAGTCTAGAATGGAGGAGTTTATCTCCTCTCTAAACTGATCTCTGACTCTTATCATGTTATCAGACCATATTTTTGGATTATGATGTCTCTGCGAGCGGCGAGACTTTGAAGGTGAGGACGCAGAGATTTGCAGTTTGTGCATTCTGTGCTTATGATGCAAATAAGGCGATCGTAACTCCTGTGAATAACGCATCCCTAACGTTATACTGCATCATGCTGGACAATTTGATGCAGAAAAGTTATGCATAAAAACGTGAAGTGAATGCTTAGAACAGAAATGTGCTGGCAGTGCAAATTTAAATAATGCATTTTAAACCAAAGTCTCTTTCTCAAACCATAGCAAAACGGTCTCAGTCATCAGGCAGTGAATTCATAACCATGCCATGTAGGAACTTTCTGTGAGGGAGCTTTTAGAGGTGGACGTCTGGTTCCTATCACCACCACTGTGAGCAGTTCTGACTCGGTAAGTTTCTCTAGAGCGGAGCGTTTCACACAAAACCGCTCTGAACCGCTCTGTTTGCATTTACATCACCTTGTAGATGTGAAGTCAGAGATGACAGCTCATCTGCTGCTGCACAGTTTGTGTTGGTCATCCTCTAGTCCTTCATCAGTGGTCACAGGACGCTGCCCACAGGATGCTGTTGGCTGGATGTTTATGGTTCTCAGTCCAGCAGAGAGAATGAGGTGTTTAAAAACTCCAACAGCACTGCTGCATCTGATCCACTCAGACCAGCACAACATTCTGATCTAGAACAGATCGTTTCACACCAAACCTCTAAAACTAAACTAAACTAAAGAATCAACCATCAGACACCAAACCCGGTGAGCAACTACATCTGGGACCATGTGTTGAGGTTTTTGCAGAACTATTGCTTTAATAAAAGCACCTGACAGCGACTGTCTTAAGGAGAGAACGAGGGAAAATCATCAACGCAGCATTTGTCTTCTGATTATGACTTGCTTTGTTGTTTGCATCATTTCTTCAGGACTCATTCCAATTAGAAATGCAAATCTGTGCCGTGAACTCCTCAGTGCTGTTCCATTAACTCCTCTCTGTAAACCACCGCCGTGATGGTTGTGTTACGCACTCCATTATGAACTTCTGCAGGCTTTTCTAAAGTATTCATTCATATTTTATTTGTTTGCACAACAAGAACAAAAGAGCAAAACAGAAACAAAAAAAAAACAAATGAGAAGAAAACATGTGCAGAGAAAGTTCAAAAGACAAAAGGTTTGCAGAAAAGAACTTTCCCACGAGACCCGAATGTTTGAATGATAAAAATAAACAACAGGTGCAGAACATTTAGGCATGAAGATGAAGAAAAAAAGAAAAAGAAAGAAAAAGAAAGAAGAAAAACAAATTACTGATGGAGGATAATCTCTCTCAGCCATTTAGCCTCATTCAGCCTAAAGTAGTTTAGCTCCACCCATTCATCTTACAGCAGTTAAGCCCTGGCCATTCAGCCTACAACAGTTAAGCTCCACCCATTTAGCTTACAGCAGTTTAGCCCCACTATTCAGGCTACAGCAGTTTAGCCCCACCTATTTAGCCTACAGTAGTTTAGCCCCACCCATTCAGCCTACAGCAGTTTAGCCCCACCCATTTAGCCTACAATAGTTTAGCCCCACCCATTTAGCCTACAATAGTTTAGCCCCACCCATTTAGCCTACAGTAGTTTAGCCCCACCCATTTAGCCTACATCAGTTTAGCCCCACTCATTCAGCTACAGCAGTTTAGCCCCACCCATTCAGCCTACAGCAGTTTAGCCCCACCCATTCAGCCTACAGCAGTTTAGCCCCACCCATTTAGCCTACAATCGTTTAGCCCCACCCATTTAGCCTACAGCAGTTTAGCCCCACCCATTTAGCCTACAATAGTTTAACTCCACCCATTTAGCCTACAGCAGTTTAGCCCCACTCATTCAGCTACAGCAGTTTAGCCCCACCCATTTAGCCTACAGCAGTTTAGCCCCACTCATTCAGCTACAGCAGTTTAGCCCCACCCATTTCATCTACAGCAGTTTAGCCCCACCCATTCAGCTACAGCAGTTTAGCATATTTTAATCATTTTCAAACCATTTCTAACCATTTCAGAATGCAAAGAATCATTTAAGCATGCAAATGATTCTTTGAGTATTCATGGTTCTATACAGAACCCTTGAAGAACATCATTTTCAAGAGTGAAGTTCTTCCCTACAAGTCTTTATACATAACGTGTCACATTGATTAATAAACCAGCCTCTTATTCTGGCTCAGTAAAAAACTGTGATTTAGACCAAAATCATGACTAAAGCCCAAAGTACGTGGGAACAGCGTTCCCTTTTTGGGCATGATATTTCAGGCAAAAATGGGATCCATTTAGGGTGGAGGGAAAAAATAGTCCCCAAAGAAAACATTATTTTATATTTTCCATTATTTTCCCATCATCAATATTCCATTTAAACTCAGAATACATGTGTACGCTAACTGGTGGTTTTGAATAGTAAAAAAATGTCTATATCTATATCTGTGTTGTAGTCATGGCGACCCCTGGTTCCCATCACCACCACTGTAAAGACGTCTGAACCATTTCACAGCAAATCACCCTGAATCACTCTGATTACATCTCACACACTGAATTAAGCTTATTACATTTACAAAAGCAGTAAACGCAAAAAAGTGTTGGTGCTAAAGCAAAACAATGTTCATTTGCCGTACATAATTAAATATAAGCTGATGATTTCAATTAAAAATCTAATCTAATATAAAACATGACTGTAGCTTTCTATGAAGCAGGGCTTGTTCCACAGGTCTTTCTGGTCTTGGAAACCACGCTGTGAAAATAACTGACATTATATCCTTTGTGTATTCCCCTCCCAGCAAGAGTGACTGAAGAATTGAGCCACCAGTAGGGAGTGTGTGTTTTGTTGCATGTGCAGATATCCACTCATCGGCCACTTTATTAGGTACAATTACTTGTTAACAAATATCTACTCAGCCAATCACACGGCTGCAACTCAGTGCATTTAGGCCTGTAGAGGTGGTCAAGACGACTTGCTGAAGTGCAGACCGAGCATCAGAACGGGGAAGAAAGGGGATTTAAGGGGCTTTGAACGTGGCGTGGTTGTTGGTGCCAGACGGGCTGGTCTGAGTATTTCAGAAACTGCTGATCTGCTGGGATTTTCACGCTAAACCATCTCTAGGGTTTACAGAGAACGGTCCGAAAAAGAGGAAATATCCAGTGAGCGGTCAGTTGTGTGGACGAAAATGCCTTGTTGATGTGAGAGGTCAGAGGAGAATGGGCAGACTGGTTCCAGATGATAGAAAGGCAGCAGGAACTCAAATAACCAACCAGAATCTCTGAGGAACGTTTCCAACACCTTGTTGAAAGTCTGACACGAAGAATTAAGGCAGTTCTGAAGGCGAAAGGGGGTCCAGCCTTTTACTAGCAAATACTACCTAATAAAGTGGCCAGTGAGTGTAGAGGATAGTCCACCAACCAAAAATATCCAGATGGCAGCATCCTGTGACCACTGATGAAGGACTAGAGGATGATTAGCTCACACTGTACAGCAAGAGATGTCGTCTCTCTCTATACAGGTTCTACAGGTTGAACTGACAACGCAGGTGCATCTAATTGAGTGGACAGTGAGTGGATATAAACAAGGAGGTGGTCATAATGTTATGTCTGATTGGTGTTTGTACAGACATGCACATTCAGAGTCTTTACTAAACTTCAGCAACACTTTAGCCTCAAAAGCCTCATCAGTGACTCTGACTCTGTCTGGATGAGAATCAGGCCTGAAAAATCTCTGCACTGCTGCAGAGCTGCTGCAGCTCCACGGCAGAACTAGATCTTTGGAGTTAACGCATAACTGCTAATTCACCCACCTTTAACGCTGAAGACTGATGTTAAGACTACTGACCACACAGCAAGAGAACAAATCAAATCAATAATTTGGAGATGAATGGACTTTACATGAAATTCCATTTATAAATCACTGGTTTCCTGATGCGCTTAATCTGCAGCAACTCGCGAAAATGAAGTCAGCTTCTCTCTCTCCTGCTGCTCGTTTGAATTCTCCCACTCCACCTTAAACGGCGCAGCAGTACAATCTGGCGCCTCAGGCAGCATTTAAGGTGGAACGGGACAATTCGAATGAGAAGCTGGAGAATCAGAAGCGACTTCAACCTCGTAAAAGGATCGAACATTGAGAGACATTTTACACGAAAGTCGCCGAAAAGTTTCCTGAGATGCGAGAAAAGCAGCTAGAGCTGAGCTGAAGCCTAAAGCAGGGCAAAGTAAGTCTGAGTTTGCGTTTATATTTCTAGCCTGTACATCAGCACATACTGACACACACTTACAGCCAAGCAGACAGAAAATGTCGTGCCTCCCAAGGTGGTTTCATTATTGCTGAAAGGACAAAACGGCTCTTCTTAACAATTCGGTTGCGACCCCTGAGTTAAGCCTGCTAGTAAGGGGTGATCATGTCTGCTCTAGCTGTCTGCGGCTCAGTCGCCACCAGCCCAGCGAACGACCGCACACTGTGGTCCATTTTTCCTGGATTGACTGAAGCCTGTAGCAAAAGGTCTACTAAAAAAATTGTAGGTGCTCCAGCTCCGAGCTACATTTCATAAACCTGTAGCGACTAAAGCTGCTAGTTACTAATATTTAAAATTAAAAAGTAGTGCACTACTTCGCTACTCCCCCATCCCCAGTGATGAGGCCTAGGATGGTGGTGTCATCAGCAAACTTGAAGATGATGTTAGACGTGTGTTTGGCTACACAGTGTTTGGCTCTGGGCAGCCCCAGTGCTCAGAGTCAGTGTGGAAGAGAAGCTGTTCCCAACTTTCCCCACCCGGGGTCTGCTCATCAGGACGTCCAGTATCCAGCTGCACAGATGAGAGTTCAGACCCAAGTCTGTGAGCTTATTGTGTTGAATGCTGAGCTGTAATCTGTGAACAGCATCGTACATATTTGCTCTTTCTGTCCAGGTGTGTTCTTTCAGTGTGTAACGTTAGTGCAGTGGCGTCGTCTGTGGATCTGTTGGAGCGGAATGCAAGTTGGTGAAGGTCCATGGTGGCTGGAAGTGTTGGGCAGATATAAGCTTTGACCAGCCGCTCAAAGCACTTCATCACTGTAGATGTCAGTGCAACAGGGCGGTGGTCATTCAGGCAGGTGACAGACGATTTCTTGGAGACTGGTACAATTGTGGTTTCCTTAAAGCACTTGGGAATCACTGACAGTCTTAAGGAGAGGTTAAAGACGTTGGTGAAAACCTCAGCCAGCTGGTTGGCACATGCTTTAAGAAACCGGCTGTATTTTGTACCTTTGCTGTAGGAACTAAAAAGAAATGTTTGCTTTTTCAGTTTTAGGAAAATTGAAACAAGCAGTTTTTGTAAAAACGCACTTTATAAAATCAGGAGTGATTTTTGGCTCTGCACACTTAAAAAGATGTTTTTGCATGGAGAAATAATTCTTCAGATTGATGGAAAATATATTGTAGGTGGCTCTACAGAACCTTTTTGAAAATGGTTCTTCATAGAACCAAAAAAAAAGTTTAAGTTTAAGTGATAGGGGGCAGTCATGGGCTGGAGGTCAGGGAACTGGCCCTGTAACGGGAAGGTTGCTGGTTCGATCCCCAGTACCGATAGAGCATGACTGAGGTGTGCTTGAGCAAGACACCTAACCCCCAACTGCTCCCCGGGCGCCGTGGATTGGGCTGCCTACCGTTCTGGGCAAGTGTGCTCACTCCCTAGTGTGTGTGTGCTCACTAGTGTTTATGTGGTGTTTCACTTCACGGATGGGTTAAATGCGGAGGTGGAATTTCCCCGTTTGTGGGATTAAAAAAGTGTAACTTAAAAGGCATCTTCTATTATTACATTGTAAAAACAGAAAAAAAAACATTTTAGGTGCTACCTAGAACCCTTTTTGAACATGTTCTTCAGATTGATGGAAAATGTAATGTAGATGGTTTTACACATAACCTTTTTGAAAAGGGTTCTTCATAGAACCACAAAAGGGATCTTCTATTATCACAAGCTTGACATCGCAACAAGAGGAGAATGCTTTTTTGTGCTACATAGAACCCTTTCCAAAATGATTCTATATTGAACCTGATAGAAATTGTATTCTGAATGGCCTCAACTGGATTAGAATATTCCGATTATGGTGTTTACATTTACAATATTTAGCAGACGCTCTTATCCAGAGCGACTGACAAGAAGTGCAGAGCTTTGTCTGTCTAGAGAAAGTATCTTTGCTAGTTACCAGTAGATTAGAGAGAGAGACGGTCTTGAGCTCAGATACTGATAGATGATACCCTGAGAAAAAGGGTTTACATGGACGTGTTCTATTCTGTTCGAGCTATTAGTCGGATCATTAACAGATTATTAGGCTGCATGTAAACATGGCTATTGTCTATAAAGTTAAAAGTGTAAAAAAGATAGATAGATAGATAGATAGATAGATAGATAGATAGTTAGATAAATAGATAGATAGGTAGATAGATAGATAGATAGATAGATAACCCCGTGTCTCTCTAAAAGGTGGTGTTGTTTGGGGGAAAGCTGCAGGTTGTGAAGGACAGAGAGGAGCCACAGAGATCGGGAAGCTCTTCTCTGGGGGAGCTCATCTCTCCTAGAGTGGCAGTAAAGGACAGTGAAGGACGATGGAGGATGCAGTGGTCAGGCCACAAGCTGTACAAGCTGGCTGTGAGTCGTGGGACTCTCACTGTCTCTCACCTTGTCAAAACCTCCTCAGCGCTCCATCCTGGTTTTCCTACATTGCTAGGAAAACCAGCAAAACCAGCATTTGTTGTGTTTTAGATGCTGGCAACAGCAGCACCATACTGGATGTAGGGGTGGGCAATACAGCAAAAAGATTACATCACAATACTTCAAAACATTTTCACGATACAAAATATGATCACAAAAAATTGAAACTACTGAAAAGGGATCATATATATATATATATATATATATATATATATATATATATATATATATAGGCTCAGTGTTTTACAATAGGTATAACTAAATCCCTGTTCAGAAAACCATGTATCTCCATTTATTGTCCATTTATTTTTATTTTTCTACGTCATTTCAACAGACCAGCTGTTCTTTATGTTGTGTGAACATTTCAAGATGAATGGACCCATAGAAACACTTTAAAATCACCTAGAATAAAATCTCTTTCCATTGACTTACATTGAAAATTAAGAGAGTTTTTGCTTTTTCCTATGAAGTTACTATTTTGGAGATACTTGTTTTTCTTTGGACCACAATGTCTGTGCTCCTGTAGACCACCTTTAGATCACATGAGAATAAGCCACTGGTCACCCGTTAAACCACTGGATCCTTTACAGTGATATCAACCTATTACAAAAGCCAAACACATTACAAAACCATCAGGAACCAGCAGACATACTTAATGGTTTCTATGGGTTTTTCAGCAGGACAGTGCCACATATTAAAATACAACAACAACAAGAGCAATACTACTACGACTACTATTAAATAATAATGATAATTGTACATACACAATGATTGATTCAATGTTACAAGCAGCACAGCACTAAATCCAATTAAACAGGCCTAATTATGTTCTGAATTTTGTAGCTCAGAATTCATATCGCTGTTGTCGGACCTCATATCCCCAAATCGATTTACAGGAGAAGGAAAAAACTGTTTTACTTTCAGTGTTAGTCAATGAAACCAGACTTAGTTTTAGGTGATTTCTTTTAGTCCATTCATCATGAAATTTACAAACCTTGTAAAGGACAACAGGTATTTTTAATTCATGTCAAAAACTGAAAAACATCAAAAATGGAGATACAAGGTTTTCTTCTGACAACAGTGATATGGTTTCTTGGCTAGTTTCCCCAGTTTCCTGGTTCTGATCACCTCACCAGAGTGGCCACCTTCTTCGTTTTGCAGCCGGGCTTAGAACCGGCCTTGGCGGAGTTTTGGGTAGGAGTCCGCCAGGAAGACGCGGCCTCTCCGCTACTGTTCAATAGTAAATGCATTTACATGCACTTAATAATCCGATAACTGCAGAAAATCAGACTGTTAGCAATTGGTTTAGTGTGTTTTCATGCCCTTGGGTGATCAGATAACAGGGAAACTGCAGGTCTACATGAGCCAGACATGAATCGGATTTCTGCTCTGTAACCAGCCAATAAACTCACAGAATAAGACATGATGTAAATGAAAAACTTCACACCACAGCTTTTTTTTTTTTTTTTGAAAACATTGTGCCACTTTACCTGAATAAATGAACATATATTACCTAGAAGATAAAGAATATTTAAATCTTTCATTTTGTCAAGCGTGTAGTCAGTTTCAGTATCGCCCCAAAAGTGTTTTGTGTGTTTATTTCCGGTTCCACCATCTGTTTCTACTGTGAAAGAAATCAAGAGTTTACATGCGCTGAGAAATCTGATTACTGAGCTAAAATCCAGCTCTCTTTATTGGATTTCTTAATCAGATTTCTAGACCTTAATCTGTGGAAAGAATATTACTTTTCCTTTTAATGTTCTGCTCAACCATTTGGTAGAGCACATTATGAGTCACTATATGTTCTGATTTTTCCACAAAGTACCATCTTGACAGTTTGGTAGATGTGACTATTTTAGAAACTGTGGGGTCCAAAAAAATAAATAAATAAAAAAAAAACACCAACTGTATTTGTTATTGACCCAAACACATAAAAAACACAAAATTCGCTTAGACATACGATCTTAAAATCAATGCGGAAAAGACTAAAGTGCTCACATTGGGAGGATCGCAGGCAATAGTTCACCTCAATGGCATCCAAATTGAGCAAGTGCAGGAGTTCACATAACTTGGGTTGCTGGTTCAGGAGAAGACGTGTCAGGAAATTGGACAAGTATGCCTTGCTCAAATGTCAACCAAGACCTGCCTCTTTCAAACACTGATCCTACTTCTTCTCAGAATCTCGGACTCAAGACGGATTTAACAAAACTCAAGGCTTTCCAAAAGTGATGCTTGAGGCAGATCCCTGGGATCGTGATTGCATCAACAGCACCATCCAAGCCAGATGTCAACATCAACCAACCGTGAAGGAACAGATAAGACAGCATAAGCTGAGACGGTTTGGACTCGTGGGCAGAACGGGAGTAAATCAAATACCGCACCAACTTCTCTGGAGGCAGTGACTGACCCTATGGAGAATCCAATGCACTGCTCCAATACTTGCACCAAGCAGATTGAGGAAGACCTAAAAACAGCTTGATCTCAAACAACAAGCTATGGGTCGTAAAATATGGACAAATATTTTCAATTAGGTTCGGAATCCTGCGACACCTCATCCAGATGCTAGCCAGGGACTGATGATGATGAATTAGGCTCATTTGGTAATGAAATGTAGTTTGTAAGTACTGAAAATATTCACAACAGAAAAACATTGTTACATATCATGATCATGACAAGATATCATCATACCAGCTCCAAACCAGCACTAACCACTAAAACCCAGCTGTGCAGGTCTTTCCAGCATGTAAACCAGCTCATTCAGTCTAAATCGCAGGCGCATGCACCTTATTCACATTACGCACATTATGGCAACACAGTGGCAGATATTTCACTGTAACTAGTATATATTAGATATTAGCCAGTTTACAAGCTTTTTTCAGCTTCCCAGATAGTAAAAATATCTTGGCTAGTTTAATTGACTAAATATATATAAGCTGACCTTGAAATTTACATTTTTGGTATTTGGCTGACACTCTTATCCAGAGCGACTTACAATTTGATTATTGTTACACAGGTAGGTGAAGGCGGTGTTAGGAGTCTTGCCCAAGGACTCTTACTGGTATACTGTAGGGTGTTTGGGTGTTTACCCAGGTGGGGATTGAACCCCAGTCTACAGCGTAGAAGGCAGAGATGTTCCCCACTAAACTACACGAAATCTGGCTTAACATCTCTCCCGTGGATGGATAATCAGCTATGAGTGGAATTAGCAGCTCCTCACTGCAACAAATAACTTGATTTCTGGCAGAGGAGAAAACATTCACCTTTTTTTCCTCCTCCTTCTGTTTCTGGCAGCTTGTCAAAATACCTCAAAACAATGACATACTTCTCAAAGTATTCAGTCAGTATGTCAAAAGAATGACTTATTTTCTCCAAATATTCACTCAACATTTTAAAATAATGACTTATTCTCTAAAAATAATGACTCAGTATCTCAAAACAGTTAGTGTCTCAAAATAGTGACATATTCTCAAGATTTTGAGACACTATGTTAAAACTGAAGAGTTATTAAATTCTGTCATCATTTTGAAACAGTATGTGGATATTTTTGACAAAATAAGTCATTTTAATGAGATAGAGTCATTGTAGAGTCAGAGAGTCATTTTAATGAGATACTATGTCAACATTTCAAGTCACAACACCAATACCTTGAAGAATAAATATAAAAATAAATAATTACATCAAGATACAAAATCAGGATGAACATTTTGACACTCTGCAGCTAGAAGAGACAGAGAAAAAAAATTAGGCTTCCACATTCGCCAGTTATTTTTTATTTGAGCTGTCAGTTCCTAGAAGGTGGAGGTAGTTAATGGTTAGTGCAGCTATTAGGCTAAGTATGCTGATAACCAAATGTCTGTAGTGAGTGAGATTATCAGACATCTGTAGTGAGTGAGATAATCAGACACCTGTAGTGAGTGAGATAATCAGACGTCTGTACTGAGATAATCAGACGTCTGTACTGAGTGAGATAATCAGACGTCTGTACTGAGTGAGATAATCAGACATCTGTACTGAGATAATCAGACGTCTGTACTGAGTGAGATAATCAGACATCTGTAGTGAATGAGATAATCAGACGTCTGTACTGAGTGAGATAATCAGACGTCTGTACTGAGTGAGATAATCAGACGTCTGTACAGAGTGAGATAATCAGACATCTGTAGTGAGTGAGATAATCAGACATCTGTAGTGAATGAGATAATCAGATGTCTGTAGTGAGTGAGATAACCAGACACCTGTAGTGAGTGAGATAATCAGACGTCTGTACAGAGTGAGATAATCAGACGTCTGTACTGAGTGAGATAATCAGACATCTGTACTGAGATAATCAGACATCTGTACTGAGTGAGATAATCAGACATCTGTAGTGAATGAGATAATCAGACGTCTGTACTGAGTGAGATAATCAGACGTCTGTACTGAGTGAGATAATCAGACGTCTGTACAGAGTGAGATAATCAGACGTCTGTACAGAGTGAGATAATCAGACCTCTGTGGTGAGTGAGATAATCAGATGTCTACTGAGTGAGATAATCAGACGCCTGTAGTGAGTGAGATAATCAGACATCTGTAGTGAGTGAGATAATCAGACATCTGTAGTGAGTGAGATAATCAGACGTCTGTACTGAGTGAGATAATCAGACCTCTGTGGTGAGTTAGATAATCAGATGTCTACTGAGTGAGATAATCAGACGCCTGTAGTGAGTGAGATAATCAGACGTCTGTAGTGAGTGAGATAATCAGACACCTGTAGTGAGTGAGATAATCAGACGTCTGTCGTGAGTGAGATAATCAGACGTCTGTAGTGATTGAGATAATCAGACGTCTGTAGTGAGTGAGATAATCAAACATCTGTAGTGAGTGAGATAATCAGATGTCTACTGAGTGAGATAATCAGACGTCTGTACTGAGTGAGATAATCAGACGTCTGTACTGAGTGAGATAATCAGACGTCTGTAGTGAATGAGATAATCAGACGTCTGTACTGAGATAATCAGACATCTGTACTGAGATAATCAGACGTCTGTACTGAGATAATCAGACGTCTGTACTGAGTGAGATAATCAGACGTCTGTACTGAGTGAGATAATCAGACGTCTGTAGTGAATGAGATAATCAGACGTCTGTACTGAGATAATCAGACGTCTGTACTGAGATAATCAGACGTCTGTAGTGAGTGAGATAATCAGACGTCTGTAGTGAGTGAGATAATCAGACGTCTGTAACTGAGTGAGATAATCAGACGTCTGTACTGAGTGAGATAATCAGATGTCTGTACTGAGATAATCAGACGTCTGTACTGAGATAATCAGACGTCTGTAGTGAGTGAGATAATCAGACGTCTGTACTGAGTGAGATAATCAGACGTCTGTACTGAGTGAGATAATCAGACGTCTGTACTGAGTGAGATAATCAGACGTCTGTACTGAGTGATGTCTGACTTTGGAAAAGTGGAACAGAGTGGAAGCTGAGTAAATGATGTATATGAGTGCAGTGGAGCAGAGATGAGTCAGCTGTAACCTGTACAGCTGTAATGTGCTCTCAGTGCCACAGGCCAAAGCACAGCGACTGACTGACTGACTGACTGTAGAAAAGCTTCCACTGTAGCAAATAAACATCGTTAGAATGTCAGAATGCCAAACATTTAAATAGTCCATTCAAAAGCTGAAACATTTTCAAAATATTTAGAACCCAGTCGTTCTGCTGTGGGCATTTTTAGTTTGTAGTGTATATAATAGTTTTACATTATATTTTAGTACATCTCCTATACATACAGACTGTCACGATTGGCCCCTCCCAGTCCTCTATGTGCTTTGTTGTGTTTTGGTCTTGTCCATGCGCTTCCTTGTTTTGTTTCTTTCCGGTCCTGCCCCCTTGTTTCCAGACCCCGCCCCTAATTGTAACCACCTGTGTTAACCACCTGTGTCTTGTTAACCCTGTTGTATTTAAGCCCTGTGTTTTCCCCTGTTAGGTTGCAGGGCTTTGTTTGGTCTTTGTATTGTTTGTATTGTATTGTTGGGTGTTTGTTCTGCTGGCCTCTGTTATTTTTTCCTAGTCTCTGTTCTTGTGCTTAGTCTGCGTTCCTTATTGTTATGCCTGCCCATCGATGTATCCGTGTTGGCTCTTTGACCCTGGACCATTTTGACCCTGATTATGGATTTGCCCCTAATAAATTTCACTTCTCTTCACATTTGTGTCCGCCTCATCATCACTCCCCGGAGTTACACATTCACATCTGCATATGTACAAATTTCCACATACCTTGTATATACATCTCCTGAGCTTCTTTCAAACTGACATTCTTAATATTATGCCTTATTTTATCTTCTGCAATTTTCCCTTAGTTTAGTCGTTGTTATCAGTGTTCTTGTCTGGTCTGTTCAGAGTGTTACATGTCAATCATGCATGATTCACCAAGACTGATTCCTTGTATGTGTAATTAAAGTGACTCTGATTCTGAAATAGTGACTGATTCTCACAGAATATTGTAGGGTTAGGGTTAATAAATCACATTTTCTCTAAATACTGATTTACTATCTCAAAATAATAAATATACTAAAGCAATAAGCCAAGAGGCCATGCTTTACTGTGATTTTATTACAGGGAAGGGTGTTCTTACTTTCTGTTGTGTAACAATCAACATATGATAAAACTGCACTGTTTGATACAAAAACCTACACTTTATAAGCACTTTTTGGTCACTAAATTACCACTGTGAGTCTTATTGAGCACCAAGCTAACTCCCCTCCTCTCATGCTGGGGCTGAACCTCAAATGGCTCTCTGCTCCCTACATAGTGCACCACATAGGAATTTAAATACTGGATCCTGTAGCCCAACAGAGCATAACACAGTCAAGAAGTAGTCATTTGGGATTCAGATGCATCCACACATGATAAATGATTCACTATTTGGCTGTAGAGGCTGGAATTTCTAAATTTTAGAAATAGCTAGCACACTACTTAGGGAGAACAGAGCTGTCTGGGATTCAGCCGTTTGGGATTGATGTGACTTCTGACTGAAACACGATTTGAAGAGCGTTAGACTGGAATGCTGAACAAGACTTAGAACCAGATCCACATATGGGGGCACAATGTGGTAATGAGAATTAGAGTTCAAAACATTTTAGTGTTATTATATAGATCTCCAATCCATCTACTGCATGACAGTAATATCATTTATCTGCACGATGAAATATCTATGAGGCAGTTTTTGAGAATAACCTGAATTGCCTCAAAGTTTGTATGTAAGTTTTGCAGAGTTCTTTCACTTACATGCACTTTTCACTCAGTCTGCTTCTCAATAACTGCTGCTTTGTTTACTCTGCTGGCATTATTACTTATTACTATTATAGTGTTATCATCTTCATTACTACTGAATCAATCTACATGTCATTAAGAATTTAACTAAAAAGCAATCTATTAAAAAAATTCTATTTTACTGTAATTTGTCTTATTATAATGAGGTGTAAACATTATAATATATTGTATATAGTATAGTGTATTGACCATGGCCCCACGCAATAAGGGTGTTCTTCACTCTGTTAAAATCACTGTAACCACTCCCTTGAGTAGTTTATTTGCTTGGACAAAATAAAATAGGATAATAATAATAATAATTGACATAAACACATATTCCACCAATAAATGTAGCTCCTTTAGAGTATGGTATCGTGGCCAGGCAAGCGTGGACTGCTGAATGCAGAAAAGCATCTCCCATCGCTGTATAATGTGGCCATTTCATGATATTTTTAAGTTTTTGCCATATAATAATAAACATATGATAATGCAGCACTGTTTAATGCAGAAAACCTCACTTCTGAAATACATTGTGGTCACTAAATTGGGCTGAGTTTCAAACGGCTCCCTGCTGTCTGCACAGTGCACTATCTAGGGATTTAAATACTGGATCCTGCAACCCAATAGTGCTTAGTATTGCTGACAAACAATCATTTGGAATTCAGACACATCCTCACTCGACAAACAGTCACTGTTTGGCTGTAGAAGCCAGAATTTCTAAACTTCCAACAACACACTGGTTAGGGAGTCCGGAGCCATTTGAGACCCAGTCTGGGTTTGATGCGACTTCTGACTGAAACAGACATTTGAAGTGTGTGAGACATTTAAGTGGCATTCTTTCTACTTTTATATGCAGTTTTAGTTAATCATACCGTAAGTCGTTTAATTCAAGCCTGTGATATTAATTATAGAATTGATTACCATGTCTGCTATCTTTTAGCCTGTTGGCTGCTCAGCCTAGTTCTAGTTAAGAAAATAAGTTATCAGCCCATCAGTTTAAACAGAACCGGGTTCAGTGCTTCATCCATGTGGGCAGCGTTAGAGTCAAAGATTATTGTGGAGGAAGGAGTGTGGCTGAGCGTCAAATGCAGGACGGAGAGCCAGGCGGGCTGAATCAGCAGGCTAAGTAGCCGAGGAAATTCACCCTTGCCTTGTTTCTGCCAGCCTACTTATAGCCACTAAAAGAAAAGAAAGGAAGGGACTGAAAAGTCTTTGATGCAAAATTAAGTTCTTATCACTGAAAGGGGGACAGTGTGCCTTGACATTGCAAAGATTTTGTGCTACAAAAACACAACTGTCTTGTTTACCTTAGCAAAAATGCAGAGATCACCTTTATCTAATGAAAAAAGTTTGATCAGCTGTTCCCAAAAGGAGGAATAAATCTCAGGAATGCAGTGTCCCAGATGAGAAGAACCCACACACTAGAGGGATTGTTACCCACGTCACTCTTTTATCACACCACAACCATTTATTAAAAACAAAATGAATAAATTATTAAGACAAATATTCATTCCCTCCTGAAATATAACTACATTACAATGCGGATGTACTGGAGTAAAACATACCGTTTGGATTTCTGTCAGTTTATAGTGCAAAAGACATAAAACAAACTAAAAAATTGATATGACATAAAAACAAAACGCCAGTAAGTTATGACTTCATGTTTTTCGCTTTCAGGCATTGCAAAATCTATCTGTCAGGAGAATCCTACACAGATCTCTGCCTGACTGCACCTGACTTCCTACAGCGCTTTAATAAATCACCCTAAACAAATCAGTCACACTGGCGCTTTATAGAGAGAAAACAGCAGCAGGAGACGTGTTATGCATTTCAGGATCTTTTGTTTTTACTTGATGTGGCCTTAACATTGTATACGTGTTTTTATTCATTGTCATCGCTATCTTCACTGACCACTTTGTTAGAAACACCTACCTTGTGCTTTCGTGCACTGGCAACTTTATTAGAAACATCAACCTAAAGGTGTACAACCAAAACTCTTCCCAGTACAAACAAACCTAGAACAACCAGTTTGACTAACTGGAGACTCATTTGACTACCAAGTGTAAATGCATGAGGCCAAAATCATATCAGGATACAATCCAGATACCAGACACGTGAAGTGACCAGGTGTAAACAGGGTCATGGTGAGAATTTAGGTAAAGACGAAGAAAAATTCTACCTGACACAATTTTCTTGTTGAAATTTTATCTTTTTTATATATTTATGTAAACGCCTACCTGATTTCTGCACGCACTCACTGTCCACTTTATCAGCTCCATTGACCATATAGACTGTAGTCCATCTTTTTCTCTGATACTCTGTTACCCTGTTCTTCAGTGGTCAGGACCCCCATGGACCTTCACAGAGCAGGTACTATTTGGGTGGTGGGTCATTCTCAGCACTGCAGCAACACTGATGTGGTGGTGTGTTAGTGTGTGTTGTGCCGGTCTGAGTGGATCAGACACAGCAGTGCTGTTGGAGTTTTTAAACACCTCATTCTCTCTGCTGGACAGAGAACCAAAAACATCCAGCAAACAGCGTCCTGTGGGCAGCATCCTGTGACCACTGATGAAGGACTAGAGGATGACCAACACAAACTGTGCAGCAGCAGATGAGCCATCGTCTCTGACTTTACATCTGCAAGGTGATGTAGATGCAAACAGAGCGGTTCAGAGCGGTTTGGTGTGAAACGCTCCGCTCTAGAGAAACTTACTGAGTCAGAACTGCTCACAGTGGTGGTGATAGGAACCAGACGTCCACCTCTAAAAGCTCCCTCACAGAAAGTTCCTACATGAAATGGTTATGAGACATTGCTTTACGAGAAGATTTTGGCCTTAAAATCCATTTACGGTGGAGAAATGCATGCCATGCAGGTCGCTGGAGTCAAAATACTCCCCAAAGAAAACTTATTTTGTATATTATACTTATTTTATTATACTATTTTCCATCATCAACACTCAGAAGACACATGTAGGTTCACTGGTGGTTCTGAATAGTAAATGAAATATCTATATTTGTGTTGTAGTCATGACGACCCCTGTTTCCTATCATTACCACTATTAAGAAATCTGAACCATTTCACACCAAACCCCTCTGATTCTCTCTGTTTACATCTCAAACACTGAATTATTTTTAAAAATCAGTGGAATTCTCCTTTAATATCGCCCCTGATTCTGTGAAGTGGTGAATAGTTATCCTACTGTTGTAGAGTAACAGAAGCGCTGTCTGCTATTTACTGTGCATATAAAGGGAAGAGTTTGCATGTTTTCCATCTTTTAGCTAAACACTGCTCCAAATCTAATTGTCCTTCTCAGAAATAAAGGAAGGTATAATCACTCTCCAGTGGCCAGCAGAGAAAGCAGGGCAGTGAAGGCTGACAAATGGACAGTGGAGCACATCTGTTTGAACTTCTGCTGTTTTCTCCAGGGAGCTGCAGGGCTCAGAGTTCTAGAAAGCGGGCAGAAGAGAACACACAAAATGAGGATCGCTTTTTATTGAGGAAACTCCATCAGCGCATTCGCTACTAGGTTATATTTTAACATTTCTATTTCAAATGGAAAGCAGTTGAAGCATAAGATAGGGTAAACAGAATCTACTACACTCTGTATCTACACTGTATGTTCATAAAGTTCACAGACTCCAGTGTTTCTTCTTAAATGAATGTGCTAATAATGAGGTTATGCTGCAGTAACAGCCTCTACTCTACTGGGAAGGCTTTACACTAGATGTTGGAACATTGCTGTGAGGATTTGTTTGAGCATTAGTGAGGTCCACTCCAACTCATCCTAAAGGAATTGGATGATACTCCATAACTCCAGACAATACAGTTTCACTGCTCCACAGCCCAATGCTGGGGGGCTTTAGATAGATAGATAGATAGATAGATAGATAGATAGATAGATAGATAGATAGATAGATAGATAGATAGATAGATAGATAGATAGATAGACATGGGTCTAGAACTTAAAGCTTACATTTAAAGCAGACAGACAGACAGACAGACAGACAGACAGACAGACAGACAGACAGATAGATAGATAGATAGATAGATAGATAGATAGATAGATAGATAGATAGATAGATAGATAGATAGATAGATAGATAGGTGGATGGATGGATCGATACATAGATAGATTGACATGGGTCCAGAACTTAAAGCTTACATTTAAAGCAGACAGACAGACAGACAGACAGACAGACAGACAGACAGACAGACAGATAGATAGATAGATAGATAGATAGATAGATAGATAGATAGATAGATAGATAGATAGATAGATAGATAGATAGATAGATAGATAGATACATAGATAGATAGATAGATAGATAGATAGATAGTTAGATAACATGACTGGGTATAAAAAGCCTCCCTGAGTCTTTTGGAAGTAAATATGAGGAGGGGTTCACCACTCTGTGAAAAAAACACACAATCAAATAGGGCAACAATTCAAGAATAACATTTCTCAACATAAAAGAACTTTGCTTTTCATCATCTATGGTACATAATAACATTAAAAGAGAATCTGGAGAAATCTCTGTATGCAAGGGACAAGGCCAAAAAAACAGCTTTTGCTGGCCGTGATCTTTGGGCCCTCAGGCAATACTGCATTAAAGACAGACATGATTCTACAGTGGAAATCCCTGCATGGGCTCAGAAAAACACTGTCTGTGAAAACAGCTTGTCGCTGTATCAACAAATGCAATGTTAAAACTCGAAAACACAAAGACGAAATCACATATAAACAGGATCCAGAAATGCTGCCACCTTCTCTGGGCCCAAGCTTATTTAAAAAGGTCTGGGGTGAAGTGTAAAAGTGTCCTGTGATCTAATGAATCAACATTTAAAAATCTTTGGAAATCAAGGACACTGTGTCCTAAAAACCACTTAGCTTGGTATCAGGGGACAGTCCAAAAGCCAGTATTCATGATGATATAGGGGTGCATTAGTGCACTTGTCAATAGTGACATACACATCTGTCAAGACACCATTAATGCTGAACAGTATACACATGTTTTGGAAACATATGCTGTCATCCGCATGATGTCTTTTTCAGGGAAAGCCTTGATTATTTCAGCAACAAACATTCAAATTCAAACCACAACAGCATTGCTCCGTATTAAAAGAGTCCGGCCTGCAGTAAACTGACCTGCCTTCAATCCTGACCTGTCACTGGTAACATTTGGTGCATAATGAAATGAAAAACTCATTACAAAAAATGTATTCATTCACTGCACAGCATCCCAAAATGTTTGGAAAACAGGCTGTAATTAAATTATATTCCAAATGATCTGTTATTTATAATGGATTGATATACAATTTATAATTATTATAAATAATACAGTATGATAATATGTAATTATACTTGATTCTAACATTCAAAACTTGTTAAAACATCCACTACTTGTTACAGTATCTCAAAATTATATACAAAAGGAGCGAAAAGGGTCCAGACAGTGACCTACTCCTGGGGATGAAGCCGCATACAATTACAGTGAAATATGGGCTCTGGAGATTTGGATTCTGGGCCAACTCCTTTAGAAACAGGTGTGGAAGCCCCCAGATACACACACACACACAGATACACACACACACACACACACACACACACACACACACAGTACAGGCGAGGCCGGTCTCTATGAAGATATTTCATCTCTAACCTGGTTGGTTTGATGTATAGATTCCCCGATTTGTTCCAGTCCTGACCTTTCTCTCCTGCTATGATGACTTCTAGCGCTGCGTCTCTGTGGGGCTTCAAAAGCACTTGGTAAAATCCTCTCAGACAAATAGCTGATCACAGTCACAGTCCCATTTTAATTAGTTTCTGAGGCACAGTGCCAAGGCCTGAATAAAAAAACAGGCCTGGTCCTCGAAACTACATCACAGAAGACCCAGAGAGCCAAAGTCAAATACTCTGGATCTCTTCCAGGCTTTTGTTCGGTGGTCTCTGAATCCTGCAGGACTGAACACTGGGAATAGAAAACCACCAACCCGTCCCCCTGTAATGGGTCTACTCTGGCTGCACAGCTGTCATAATCCAGATAATGGAAAAACAATTATATCATCAACTGATTGACAAACATTAGTTTAAAGCGAAATTTAACAGCACCAGAACAACTTTAGTAGCACAGGTTTGTCAACCACGACAACCTAAAGTAAACTGGTCAACTTCACCCACGAACATTGACTAATCTCTGTGGACGAGGCATCCAGTTAGTGGCAGAAGCAATAATCACAAATAGAACTGAACAACATACGGCCAACAATGGCAAATACTGTTGCGTATGAATATGTGATATGAAATGTTGTTGGGGAAATATAATCCATATGTTTTCAAGAAGTTGGCCAATTGTTTCGTATTACTGTAGAAAAAGAGGGAGAGAAAGAGAAAACTGACTGTTTAGAGTGGTAAAGTTTCCCTCAGAGCGGCCAGCCCTGACTCTGAGACTGTTTAGAGTGGTAAGGTTCCCCTCAGAGCGGCTAGCCCTGACTCTGAGACTGTTTAGAGTGGTAAAGTTCCCCTCAGAGCGGCTAGCCCTGACTCTGAGACTGTTTAGAGTGGTAAGGTTCCCCTCAGAGCAGCTAGCCCTGACTCTGAGACTGTTTAGAGTGGTAAGGTTCCCCTCAGAGCAGCTAGCCCTGACTCTGAGACTGTTTAGAGTGGTAAAGTTCCCCTCAGAGCGGCTAGCCCTGACTCTGAGACTGTTTAGAGTGGTAAAGTTCCCCTCAGAGCAGCTAGCCCTGACTCTGAGACTGTTTAGAGTAGTAAGGTTCCCCTCAGAGCAGCTAGCCCTGACTCTGAGACTGTTTAGAGTGGTAAAGTTCCCCTCAGAGCGGCTAGCCCTGACTCTGAGACTGTTTAGAGTAGTAAGGTTCCCCTCAGAGCGGCTAGCCCTGACTCTGAGACTGTTTAGAGTGGTAAAGTTCCCCTCAGAGCGGCTAGCCCTGACTCTGAGACTGTTTAGAGCAGTAAAGTTCCCCTCAGAGCGGCTAGCCCTGACTCTGAGACTGTTTAGAGTAGTAAGGTTCCCCTCAGAGCGGCTAGCCCTGACTCTGAGACTGTTTAGAGTGGTAAAGTTCCCCTCAGAGCGGCTAGCCCTGACTCTGAGACTGTTTAGAGCAGTAAAGTTCCCCTCAGAGCGGCTAGCCCTGACTCTGAGACTGTTTAGAGTAGTAAGGTTCCCCTCAGAGCGGCTAGCCCTGACTCTGAGACTGTTTAGAGTAGTAGAGTTCCCCTCAGAGCGGCTAGCCCTGACTCTGAGACTGTTTAGAGTGGTAAAGTTCCCCTCAGAGCAGCTAGCCCTGACTCTGAGACTGTTTAGAGTAGTAAGGTTCCCCTCAGAGCAGCTAGCCCTGACTCTGAGACTGTTTAGAGTGGTAAAAATGATCTAAAACCCAGTGAAAGCATTGTTAGCGTGGTGCCAACATAACAGCTATTGCATTATTATAGCAGATAAAATAAAGGCTGCTTATTAAGTCACTTTTCTATTAAACTCTGCTGTCAGAAATGATTGGTTCTCATGATTAATTAATAAAAACGAATCCCACGCAGGGTGAAGTTAGCGGAATGGAAGATCAGTTTAACATAGAGTTTAATGGCACCAAAGCACCTATAGTAGCTCACAGGTTTTTCAATTATCAATGACAATGGGAGCAGACAGTTTATCAGTATTTAAAAATCAGTATGTAGAGGTGCACACTAACTCTGTCTGAAAATGTCTGATAATATGTTTAATCTCTGAAAAAATACCTAATTTATCCAGTATCTTAAATAACTCTCACATCAGTATCAGGAGTGGTACAAAATCCGTTTATGTCAGTGCAGTGCTGGAAGCGATATCCACCTGGAAGTAAGTGCTTCATCGTTGTGATTAGAGTGCTTTGTCCTATACTCGTTTCCATGGTTACATTACATCCTATTTCCATGGTTATTCTTCACATGCTACAGCTGTGTCCATGGTCAAGCTCAACCGTTTCCCTGTTTACACATGGTTACTTTGTAACTATTTCCATGGTCAAAATATAAGTAATAAGTGGTGAGAAAACACAAAAACTTGGCTTTTAAATATTCAATATTGTCATTTGGTGAAAGGATAAACCATGCTGGCAGGAGTATCTCTATAGGTTCAGACAACTCATCCACTGCTCCAGTAGCTCAGGGAGTACCCCAAAGTTCTGTCCTTGGGCCCATCCTTTTTATTTAATATATCTCACAACTAAATCAGATCATTATTAAGTTGCACTGTCATGCTGATGATATCCAGATACACATATTAAAAAGATGGTTTCAAAGGGTTCTTTAATAAAGAAAATGGCTCTGTATAGAACCATGAACATTCAGAAAACCCTTTGCATAATTTAAAGGTTCACTGCATGGTGAAACATTCTTCAGATTGATGGAGATGGCTTTATATAGAACCTTTTTGAAAAGGGTTCCATATAGCACAAAAAAAAGGTTCTTCTATTGTTACTGTGTCAAGCTTGTTAAACTTTTTGTTCCTATATTGAAAGGGTTCTATATAGAACCATCTACAACCCCAATTCCAATGAAGTTGGATAAAAACAGAATAGGATGATTTGCAAATCCTTTTCAACCGATGTTCAATTGAACACACTACAAAGACAAGATATTTAATGTTCAAATGGATAAACTTTATTGTTTTTTGCAAATATTCACTCATTTTGAATTTGATGTCTGCAACACGTTCCAAAGAAGTCGGGACAGGGCAACAAAAGACTGGGAAAGTTGAGGAATGCTCTTTGGAACGTGACTTCTTTGGAACTTTGTAGTGTATTCAATTGAATATGGGTTGAAAAGGATTTGCAACTCATCGTATTCTGTTTTTATTATTTATGTACACAACGTCCCATCTTCATTGGAATTGGGGTTGTACATCACATTACCCATGAATTTGAAGAAGAACCAATTAATAATGAAATGGTTTTTTGAGCGTTCATATAAAACCATTTTCTTTACTAAAGAACCCCTGAAGGACACTGGTTGGATAATAATTTCTTGATATTAAATGAGTCCCATATCAATCTATTTACAAAGACTGCATTCTATCACCTGTGCTTTATTGTATCCACTGCTCACCAACGCTGATGCCAAAATGCTGGTAAACACCTTTATTTTCTCCCACATTCACGCAACTTCCTTTTCAACATTCTCCACATGAAACTGCTCAACCGGCCTCAGTTCATTCAGAACTCAGCAGCCAGAGTCTTACTGTGACCCAGGGCACTGCACACATCCCTCCCATCCTCCATTAGCTTCAGTGGGTACCAATATCTCACTGTCCATCCATCCATCCTTCCATTATCTTCTGCTTTTCTGGGGTTCAGGTTGCGGGGGCAGCATCCTAAGCAATGAGGCCCAGACCTCCCTTTCCCCAGCCACTTCCACTAGCTCCCCGGGGGGGATTCCGAGGTGTTCCCAGGCCTGGGCAATATAATCACGCCAGCGTGTCCTGGGTCTTCCCCGGGGTCTCCTCCCTGGTGGACTTGCCTGTGATACCTCCCGAGGGAGGCGTCCAGGAGGCATCCTAACCAGATGCCCGAACCACCTCAGCTGGCTCCTCTCGACGTGGAGAAGTAGCGGCTCTACTCCGAGTCCCTCTCGGATGACCGAACTTCTCACCCTATCTCTAAGGGAGAGTCCAGACACCCTGCGGAGGAAACTCATTTCGGCCGCTTGTATTCGCGATCTCGTTCTTTCGGTCATTACCCAAAGCTCATGACCACAGGTGAGGGTGGGAACGTAGATCGACCGGTAAATCGAGAGCGTTGCCTTATGGCTCAGCTCTTTCTTTACCACAACAGAGCCCACATCACTGCTGACCCAGCACCAATCCACCTGTCCATCTCCCGCTCCCTTGTACCATCACTCGTGGACAAGAACCCGAGATACTTGAACTCCTCCACTTGAGGCAAGAGCTCATCCCCGACCCAGAGAGAGCTCTCCACCCTTTCCCGCCTGAGAACCATGGCCTCGGATTTGAAGGTACTGATCCTCATTCTCAATATCTGTATCAAGCAAAAACATTTTTTGCTTACTGTCTAAGGCCTTCATGGTTCTGCTTCTTGGTCCGAAAGCTGATAGAAACTAATAGTCTCATTTAACACTTAAACTTAACAGGTTCTCAGTTGCGTCAGGTTCATCTGTAAAAAATGTTGGTTTTATGATAGATCCCGATCTGTCCTTCTACGCCCATATAACCAATATTACTAGAATAGCCTTACTGTATCTCTGCAACATTGCTAAATTAAGAAATGCATTATCTCTACAAGATGCAGAAGAGCTAGTTCATGCATTTATTACCTCAAGGCTAGATTATTGTAATGCCCTGCTGTCTGGATGTTCCAGCAAAAGCCTTAACAAGCTTCAATTAGTCCAGAACGCTGCAGCCAGAGTCTCACAGGAACCAGAAAGTCTGACCACATCAGCCCAGTTTTAAACCTACATTGGTCACCAGTTAAATTTATACAATTCTATTACTGACCTATAAAGCTCTAAACAGACTCACCCCTCACTACCTGAGTGAACTTCTCTCCCACTATGAACCATCACGCCTACTTAGTGATAGCTTACTATTAGTACGTAGAATTAATAGTTATATCAGAGGGGAGAGCCTTCTCATACAAAGCCCCCCAGCTCTGGAATAATCTTCCTGTCAGTGTCCAGGACTCAGGCACAGCCTCAGTCTTTATGTCTAGGCTAAAAACCAACTTGTTTAGTCAAGCCTTTGGTGATTAGGTTTCCCTGTTAGGTGAAGATCTGGGGTTTCATGATCAAGGAGTATTATGGTAAACCGGGGGTGTTGGTGATGTCGTCCCACTGCTCTCGCATATTCACTCAGCTGTGCTGACAGTGGAGTGGAGGGGCGCTGACATCTCAGTGAGCCTCACGTCTCTGTTACCTTTCAGGTTTCTCCCTTTTAGTTAGGCTGTAATGGCTAGACCTGTCTGGGACTGTTAATACTGTAATCTGTGATCAGTCACTCTTTACAGAACTAACTCTCTGTATGTTTTGCTTTTCTTTGCCAAGTTGCCAACTCCCCATCCTCTGCAGTCTTATGCAGGTGCTTCTGTTGCTTCTTCTGCCTTTATCGGGTGCCCACTGCTTGCCAGCCTTCTGGGCCAGCTTGACCACCAATGAGCATGAAGCTGTACAACACTGTGCAAACCTCATCATCATAAACCGACCCTCCTGATGCTGCTGCTGCTGCTGCATAAACTAATCGAATTCACCATTGCTCCAACTGTTTTTACCATTTTGTAGTATAATATTTTATACCGATGCTGTTTGCTATCCAGTGTGGACCAGAAGAGGATGGTTTCCCCTTTTAAGTCTTGGTTCCTCTCAAGGTTTCTTCCTCCTGCTCTTAGGGAGTTTTTCCTTGCCACTGTCACCACTGGCGACGCTCATGGGGGCTTGGACAAAGATTTTTTTGTGACGGCTGTTGTAAAAAGTGCAATATTAATAAACTTTGACTTTGACCTCACCGAGCTCCTTCATGTGTACTGCCCCTCTCGCTTCTTCAGATCTTCTGGCACTGGACTGCTACTGCTCCCGAACTTTGGAGCTCTCTCCCATCTCTGCCTGACTGCTCTACCCTCGCTTCCTTTGAAGTTCATCTTAAAACCTTCTTCTTTACAGCTCACTACTCATCTTGATCAAAGTCTTAGGTCTGTTTTTTTCTGCTTCTTTTATAAAGCATCCTTGGATTTGTAAAAGGCGCTATATAAATTAAACGCATTAATTATTATTCACTGTGTCAGTGATAATTTGAGTAACGTTACATATAAAGTGCAACTACACCACTGATAAATGGATCAGTGGATTTCCTCTACAGCTGCATGCAAAAGTCTGAACACCACTCAGCACATTGCATGTTTTAGATGATTTCTACATGAAATAAATATACCTACCGTCTACAGAGAATGCACTTAAAAATGCAGCACAATTATTCTTTATTTGCTTCACAAATAAAAATAAATAAATAAACAGACTATATTAAAAGCACCAAAAACCCACTGGCTTTCTGCGTATTGTTTTCTGGATGGCCCATTTTTTTTTGGCCCAGACAAAATGCAGCTTTGCAGAGCTCATGTTCCATTCAGTCCAATGTACTTCTCTTTCCTTCAGTTCTTTCTTTCATTATCCTATATTATAAATCACATCATTTAAACAGCAATACTATTAATGCGGCTCATTTCAGATCATTTTATATCAGGTCTAGTCATTACTTTTTCCTCTCAGTTTGCAATATCTGTCATACACTCTTCAAAGAGATGGTTCTTCAAACGTTTTTTAGTAAAGACAATAGTCCTATATAGAACCACGAACATCGTTTCATGCTTGAACGGTTGTTCTCATGGTGAAATGGATCTGGGGGCAGTCGTGGGCTGGAGGTTAGGGAACCAGCCTCGTGACCGGAAGGTCGCCAGTTAGATCCCCAGAGCCGACAGCACATGACTGAGGTGTCCTTGAGCAAGACACCTAACCCCCAACTGCTCCCCGGGCGCTGCGGATTGGACTGCCCACCGCTCCGGGCAAGTGTGTTCACTGCCCCCTAGTGTGTGTGGCCACTAGAGTGTATGTGGTGTTTCACTTCACGGATGGGATAAATGTGGAGGTGAAATTTCCCTGATGTGGGACTAATAAGGGTCTCTTAATCTTCAAATGGATGGAGCATGTGTTCTATATAGTACTATATAGTATATAGTGTTGCGGTCAAGTTTGTAAGATCAGAAAAATGCTTTTAAGTGCTATATAAAACCATTTTCCAAAAGGTTCTATATAGAACCACATACAACGCATTCTTCCTCAGTCTAAAGAACCATTTTACAATGCAAAGAACCCTTCAAGCAGGCAAATGTTTTCTGTAATAGAATCATTGTCTTTACCAGTGGTGTCTCTGGGACAGAAAGCCTGACGGGGCACAATAAACTGTAGGGGCAGCTACAACTCCTCAATGAAATTACACACAAACCTGATCCAAACACAAAGATAATGTGGTGCAACATATGAGTGATATGAGTGACAACAACATTAGATCTCACAAAACCTGGTTAAACAGCAGTTATCAAGCAGTTATCAAGTGCACAGTCACTGTGGCCTGTGGATATGCAAAGCAACATCTCAGAGCAGGGAAATTTGCTTTCTTGGCATTGGGAATAACGCGCCTTAACAATGCAGAATGACTCACCACTGACGGTCACTGCTCGAAAAGGCAAGATGTACAGCGATCTTTCATTTGCACAAACTTGTCAAAAACCTTTTTCTCTCAAAGGCCACCAATCCATGAATGAATTCAAGTGATAGCTTAGCAAGAGCAGGTAAGGAGAGCAGAAGATTGTTTTTAGCTGCAGTCGCAGTTAGCCACATTTTTCTTTTGAACCACTCTGGATGGTGCCCCACTTTGTCCTTTCCAGGTTGAATGAAACTGAAATCCTCTGGCTGGTGTAGATCCCAAGCATTTAATCTCTAATTTATGCTCTCATTTCAGGGTACTAAATTTAACTTTTATTATTTTTTTTATTCTTTCGGCTGCTCCCTTTAGGGGTCGCCACAGCGGATCATCTGCCTCCATCTTGCCCTATCCACTGCCTCCTCTACTTTCACACCAACCATCTCCATGTCCACCTTCACTACATCCATAAACCTTCTCTGAGGTCTACCTCTTCTCCTTCTACCCGGCAGCTCCATCTCCAACATTCTTTGCCCAATATATCCACTATTCCTCCTCAACACATGTCCAAACCATCTCAACCTGGCCTCTCTGGCTTTATCTCCAAACTGCTCCACCTTCACCGTCCCTCTGATCTGCTCATTTCTAATCTTGTCCATCCTGGTCACTCCCAACAAAAATCTCAGCATCTTCATCTCCGCCACCTCCAGCTCAGCCTCCTGTCTTTTAGACAGAGCCACAGTCTCCAAATCGTACATCATAGCAGGACGCACTGCTGTCTTGTAAACCTTCCCTTTCACTCTTGCTGTTATCCTTCTGTCACACATCAGCCCTGACACCCGTCTCCACCCACTCCATCCTGCCTGCACCCTCTTCTTCACCTCTTTTCTACACTGTCCATTGCTCTGGATGGTTGACCCAAGATACTGGCTGCCACAACTAATGTTAAATAATGCTAGATGTGTTGCAACACCCATACCGTGAACAACGTTTACTAAACGTCTGGATATATGTAAATGTAATATTTTTTATTGACTGTCCCATGCTTACCAAACGATGACAGCTAGGAGAAGTAGGTCGGCTGCTGGACTGATATATGCCCTCTATTAAAAGCGTGAACTGCGCTCTCTTCAGCCCAAAACATCACATCTGACGCCTCACGTCCGAACCCACATTACAGCTGTGCTGCATGACCTATGCGTCAGAAACTAAAAGTAAGTTTGTAAACGGTAAATGAGTAAAGTGTCCAGGTCTTTTCTTCCCTGATCCTGCATCCTGTGGATGCTCCAGGACCAACACTGTCTGGAAGGTGGCTTTTAGTGAATTGCGCAGATTTCTCCCGGGACCTGCTAGACTCCTCTTGCCGCCAATTTTAATGGCAGTTTCCTCCAGAGGCCTGGCCTGGCGGACCTGATCCAGACGGATGGAGATATTCCTCTGGGTGAGGGCTTCTGCTCCTCAGCTACTAAATGTGTGAGGTGGGTAGAGGCCTAATGAGCTACTCCATGTCCTTCTGGTCAAGGGCAGTGACTGTTCTGTGTTAATTACAGAGTAATTTGTTTGCTAAATCATCACCACAAAAGTAAGATAAAGCACTGTCTGTGTCAGTATCGTGTGCTATGCAACTGCCTCAACAATTCTCTCATTTAAAGTCTGTGTGAAGTAAATACACAGATTTGTTTCTAAATAATTTATACACACTGAAAACGTTGAAAAGACGTATGTGGTAGTGAAGGTTGTTGTCATTTTTGACAGGCATGAAAAATCAAAAGCAAAAAGGTGACAAGTTTGCAAAACACAACCTGCTGTAGATGAGCTCGAAAGCGTTTCTCATTATCAAGATTTTAGTCATTTTAAAATAAAAAAGTGCAAATGAGAGTAAACGACAGGATATAAAGAAAAACATGCGGTTCGGTAAAGTAAAATTATTTTATGTTCTGCTTAGTTTGTCACAAACTATGGCTTATGCACTAAAAAGTCTGCCTTTAGTAACCAAAAATGAAAGAAAACAACTTTTTTTTGTTGCTTTAATTAGGTATTTACACTCATCAAGCAATCGTTTAGGAGCATTTCCTCGTATCTACACTCACTGTCCATTTTATAGCTAAAATCATGACACATGAAGTGACCACGTGTGAACAGGGTCATTGTGAGAATATAGGTTAAGATGGAGAACATCCTACCTGATGGAGTTCTCTTATTGAAATATTATCTTTTTTATTTATTATTGTAGAAAAATATCTGTTTTAATATCTGATTAATCTGTGAGTCGGGATAAATGTAAAAAGCAAACTCACTGAGCTTTATTAGCTACACCTACATTGTTTCTACACTCACTGCCCATTTTATCAGCTCCACTGACCACACAGTTTCACTTTGTAGTTCTGGAGTTACTGCATGTAGTCCATCTGTTTCTCTGCATACTTTGTTACCCAGATCCTTAATGGTCAGGACCCCACTGGACCCCCACAGTGGTGGCCGGTCGTTCTCAGCACTGCTGTAACACTGACATGTTGGTGGCGTGTTTGTGTGTATTGCACTGGTGTGAGTGGTTCAGACAGGAGTTCTTGGTGCTGTATATCTAAAGAACTGAAGGACCTCCCTAAAATCTAAAGAACTAGCACATAACCTTAGTGTACTAGTGGACTCTGACCTCAGTTTAGCAGTTGCCTCAAAGCAATGACTAAAGCAACTTTTTCTCACCTTATGAACATCAACAAGATCAAATATATTCTGAAGCTCCTTCATTGATCACTGTAATGGTCTCTTAACTGGATTCCCCAAAAAAAGGCAATCAGTTTCCGCTGATTCATGCGGCTCACTAAAAGAAGGAGAGTCAGTCAGTCCTGCCAAAGGTGAACACCACATATGGAGAAGCAGCATTTAGATATTTAGATACCATGCTGCTCTTAAATTGACCCAGTGGAAAGACAGCATTAGAAGATCCTCGACACTGGACATTTTTAAATCAGGCCTGAAAATTACAGCAGCTCTGAGCTCTGCTTAAACACTGTTAGCTCTACTGCACTTCTCTACTCTAAACCAATCTATGATAATCATTTAATCTTAAAATTGATTTTTAATTTGATGTTTCATTTCTTCTATTTTAAACCTGTTACTTTAATCATGTTTTTAATTTCGGTTCTAATTTACTTTGTTACTTTTTAAATTTTAATTTCTTTCTAATTATTTAATTACTTCATCATTTCTAAAGCACTTTGAATGACTGCAGTGTATGAAAGGTGCTGTATAAATAAACATGGAAATGGTTCTTTTTAAGTGTTAATGGTTCTGTATAGAACCCTTGTTTTACCTAAGGAACCTATTGTTTTACCTATTGAATAAGCTTTTTTTTAAGAGTGTGGTTTGCTCCCGAAAAGGAAAGAAAGCACTAACAGCGATACTAACAGCTGGACATCACAGCACTCAACATTTACGTATTATCATATTTAATGCACAATGGCCTGTCAGTCAGGGAAACGTTGAATCTGTAAACAGTCTGTGTCAGTCTGACTGATCCTGATGGCCTCACTTCATTTCTCCTTAAAACACTCACACTCTTGACCTGTCCGTGACCGTCCCACTGGAATTCTCCTGCTCTCCCCCATTCCTGTCCTTCTCTCTGCCAGCGAATCACCACAGTGTAGCTGAGGAACACTCCGGAAAGATGTTTCCTCACGCTCCACTGCAAAGGCCTTTGGGTGACTGGCCCTGCGTTATAATTCTAGAATAAAAACTCTCAGACTTTGCCTCTGTGTCCACAGGGGAACACCTGCCTCCGTCCTGAAGGACATTCCTATTCTCTATGGTGTTGAGGAAAGTTTCAACTGGCTGTTTCTACTTAATTTGTCCTGAAACTAGAGAAAGTAGATCAGGAGAAGAGAAATTAAGGTTATTAAATGGACTTCAAATGGAGAAGACAATTTGAAGCAAAATACACATAATGGGTGTAGCGTAACCATGGAAATGAGTGTAGCGTAACCATGGAAAGAAATGTATCGTAACCATGGAAATGGAAGTAGTGTAATTACACAAGTGGGAGTAGTGTAACCATGAAATTGGTGTAGTGAGCCATGGAAATGATGTAGCGTAACCATGGAAATATGTGCACCATAACTAAAGTGTAATTGCATAACCATAGAAATGGTGTAGCGAACCATAGAAATAGTGTAGCATAACTGAAGAAATAGTGTACTGTAGTCATGGAAACATGCAACGTAACCATGGAAATGGTGTAGCATAACTGAAGAAATAGTGTACTGTAGTCATGGAAACATGCAACGTAACCATAGAAATGGTGTAGCATAACTGAAGAAATAGTGTACTGTAGTCATGGAAACATGCAACGTAACCATAGAAATGGTGTAGCATAACTGAAGAAATAGTGTACTGTAGTCATGGAAACGTGCCACGTAACCATGGAAATGGTGTAGTGTAGCCCTGGAAAATGAGCATACTGCAAGATAGGTGTAGTGTAACCATGGAAACCTGTAAACTAAATCTCAGCAGCGCAGTCTGATTTCAGATAGACGTTTATAAATCACCCCATATTACAATTTTATTTCTATGATTTATGTTATAAAGGCCAAGATTCTCAAAAGCAACTTAGTGGTGAGAGCATCTTAACAAACAGAGAAAGTGTTTAGTGTTATGCTCACTCTACCATTTAAGAGTCTTCTTTGTGCTGAGATGTTTTGGTACATCCTGCTCTCATTAGTGATTTCCCCACTAAATCGTTTTTTGTGGGTGGGGACGGAGGCGGAATTTGAAAAATGTGGAATCTTCTACAAACACGTGTAAATGTGAGATGGGTAAGTATACTGTACAGACGGAGATTCGAAAAAACGATCAGAATAATCTTCTACATCTATTCTAATTATTAATGACTTCACCTTGAGAGAAGCTCATTTCTGTGTAATAAGGCGCCAGCATCACGCGGCCTCTCTCTCCTGCATCAGCATGCGTGAGGTCTAATCACGCGGTGTTACAGTATATTTCCTCTCTAATGAGACATGTCTGTCTCCCCTACAGCAAGTTCCCCGCTTTAATAATTCACTCTCTCCAGCTCTCATATACAAATTAACAGAGAGAACAACTCAGCCTGTCTTGAAACGGCACAATTACGAGGCGCGCTGCCCGGGATAACGGCTTCTTCAGGTATGGATTTTGTGATCATGTTTCTTTGATTTTCTAATAGAGTGAAGTTACACAGTGCAGACGGTTCTGCTTTAGTAAAGAGGCCGAGAGCAGAAAGTTGTCCACAGAAAAAGTAGAAAATACCTAGAGCTCTGTTTATCCCACACACTTAAAGATGCTTCTTCAAGGGTTCTTTAGTAAAGAAAACGGTTCTGTATGGAACCATGAACACTCAAAGAACCCTTTGAGATTACAGGGATTTTGCATCTTGAAAGCGTTCTTCAGAGTGATGGTGAATATGCTGTACATGACAAGCTTGACATTGAAGAACAGAAGAACCCTTTTTGGCGCTTTACAAAAAGGTTCTATGCAGAACCACCTACAGCACATTGTCCATTAATTTGAAGAAGAACCATTTAATCACGCAAAGGCTTCGTTGAGCGTTCATGGCTCTTTGTAGAGTCGTTTTCTGAAAGAACCATTGAAGAACAGTGCTTTTTAAAACACTGGTTGGATAATGACTTAATGAAATGAATTGCATAAATACTCATATAATATATCTCAGACTTTTGTTTGTCATATACAAAAAGATGCTTCTTTGGTTTTGTATAGAATCATGAATATTCATAGAACCACTTGTAGGATTAAAGGATTCTTTGAATCATGAAAGGGTTCTTCAGACTGATGGAGAATGTGCTGTAGATGGTCCTCCATAGAACCTTTCTGAAAAAGGGTCTTTTTTTCATGACAAGCTATGCATAGCCCTTTTCAAAAGGTTCTATGTAGAACCATCTATAGGACACCAACCCATGAATCTCCATCAATCTGAATTGTGGCTCATATACAAACTTTTTGAAAAGGGTTCTAAGTAGGACCAAAAGAGTTCTTCTGTTGTTACAAGCTTGAGTTCATAACAACAGCAGAATCATTTTTTTGGTGCTAGAACATTTTTGTATCAATCTGAAGAACCATTTTACCATGCAGAGAACCCTTTAATCACGCAAAGGGTTCATTTAGTGTTTATGGTTCTATACAGAACTATTCTTTTCCAAAGAACCCTTGAAAAACCATCAGTTTTAAGAGTGTAGCTTTCTGTATTTGGACCAATAATAATCTGCTAATAATCTTATAATTTGAGCAAAACTTGAGGGCAACTAGATTATGTTCTTTTTCAACACACACACATTGTCTATGCCGCTTATCTTGCTGGGTCATGGGCATGAAAATGATTTTTTATGGTTTACTTGGATTGTGGCACATAACCAATAACCTTCTCTATAGATGTAGAAGGCAAGACTGTGAGCACAAGTTGAGCACATGAAGAGCACCAGCTAGACTGTTAGACTGTGTGTTTTTAAGGCTGTCCCGAATACCAGTTTTTGGTGTCAGAGCTTGACTGGTAATTAATAATCAATATTCAAGACTTTGCCCTGTGGGCAGGGCGGGTGGGGAGGGGTGAGGCACATCCAATGGCCCTGTTGAAAGCACACTGGTGGCATCATCTGCTATAACATCCAAATTCAGCCCAAAACACAGTCCTCTGCTCTATTCTGGAACATCCACCACTCCACCTGTATTTAGGATCTTCAACATAAAAGTCCTCATATGAATGAACCTAAAACGGTCCAACAGAATCATTTCAAAAAGGGTTCTTTGGCTTGTAATAATTGAACTAGAACTATAAAAAACAGTTTATATAAGTTTTCCTTAACATATAAGTTAAGCACTTATTATTGGAGTAAAATCTAAAGAAAACGGTTCTGCATAGAACCATGAACTCTTTGCATGGTGAAATGGTTCTTCAGATAGATAACGAATGTTCTAGCACCATATCAGTGTTCTGCTTTTATCATGTCAAGCTTGTAACAACAGAAGAACCATTTTGGTTCTACTTACAACCCTTTTCAGAAAGTGCTATGTAGAACCACAATTCAGATTGATGGAGCATGTGATGTACATGGTTCTTTAAGAAAAGCCTGAAAACCCTTTTCGAAAAGGATTCTGTATAACACTAAAAATGGTTCTACTAGTCTGTGCCAGTGCGTCTGTGTTCTGGGGCAGCAGCATTAATAAAAGTTGGAGGTTGTGGCAGAACAAAGGAGGCTCAACAAGCTGTTAGGCATCTTGGACAATATTTCACACCCCCTGCATCCCATACTGGCTCTACAACGAGTCTCTTTACTGCAGAGAGAGTACCGACCTCCTGCTGCCTGAACTGTGCTGAACTACATCACTATATCACCTCTCCTGTTAATACACACTGTCCGATATATCATAACTGCCACTGTAATGACACATCACGCTGTAATATTGCTGCAACTCCTAATTGGCTATAATCTTTGTGCTTTTAGACTACCTCATCCCACTTAGTGCCTGCTATCATGTACACTCACCGGCCACTTTATTAGGTGTTCAGTTGCTTGTTAACACAAACAGCTAATCAGCCAATCACACGGCTGCAGCTCACTGCATTTAGGCGTGTAGAGGTGGTCAAGACGACTTGCTGAAGTGCAGACCGAGCATCAGAACGGGGAAGAAAGGGGATTTAAGGAGCTTTGAACGTGGCGTGGTTGTTGGTGCCAGACGGGCTGGTCTGAGTATTTCAGAAACTGCTGATCTGCTGGGATTTTCACACACAACCATCTCTAGGGTTTACAGAGAACGGTCCAAAAAAGAGGAAATGTCCAGTGAGCGGTCAGTTGTGTGGACGTAAATGCCTTGTTGATGTGAGAGGTCAGAGGAGAATGGACAGACTGGTTCCAGATGATAGAAAGGCAACAGGAACTCAAATAACCAACCAGAATCTCTGAGGAACGTTTCCAACACCTTGTTGAAAGTCTGTCACGAAGAATTAAGACAGTTCTGAAGGCAAAAGGGGGTCCAGCCTTTTACTAGCAATAACTAATAAAGTGGCTGGTGAGTGTCAATACAACAAATCGTGTCTATCTATCTATCTATTGTTCGATGTGGAGCTGGTCATAGTAAAAGCCTTTTTGGTGCTATATAGAAACCTTTTCAAAAAGGGTTCTACGTATATAGATCCATGTACGTCACGTTCTCCATCAATCTGAAGAACCATTGTCACAGTGCAAAGAATCATGCAAAAGGTCATTTGAGTGTTCCTGTTCTAAATAGAACCTTTTTTCTTTACTAAAGAACCCTTGCTAGTGATGGTGTTTAGAGTTTAGAGTAAACAGAAGACAGGGATGAAAAGATTTTCCCAGCAGAAGCTGCAGCAGTAGTGGCTGCTTAGGTGGAAGCTGACGAAAGCTCTGGTAATGGTCATAGCAGCTGGGTCGGTATGAAACGGAAATGAATGCAGGCTTCAGAAGCAAAAATAGTGATTTTCTAATGTACTGCATGTGCCAGTGAAAGGAAAGAGTGGATTAAAAATCACCCTCGGCTCCTCGGGCCCCAAAGTAGTCCTCCACACAAGATTGACTCAGTTGGGAGAACCAATGTCAACAAAAAGCTGAGAGAAGTTTGCACCAGGCTGTCTTTGAGTATTCAGGTTTCTGAAAGCATGTCTTGCATAAGCAGCACACGGTAAAACTCTCCTTTCATCCTCACGCCTCAGGAAGAGGGAACGGGGGGAATTTCTGAAAAAAAAAAAATCCTGACACAGTCGTTACCACAACTCTTCATTTCCCTCACAAAGCCGAGGCTGATTATGAAGTCGACATTGGGAAGATACTTTTATTTGAAGCTGCTGTTGAAAAGATTGATTCCCCAGAGTGAAAAGAGTGCAAACAGGGTAGGGAGGAGATAAGTACTACTTCTGAATTGGTGATACACTAGAGGGCGCTTGTGAGAGACTCCAGCATGAACGGGTTCCTATGGAACTGTTATTTGTAAATGGTTAATATTTATATAGTTTAACATACAAAAGCTCACCAACCAATTGGCACTCAGTATCTGTAACGCTAACCAATCAGCTCTCAGTAGCAGTAACACTAACCAATCAGCTCTCAGTAGCAGTAACACTAACCAATCAGTTCTCAGTAGCAGTAACGCTAACCAATCGGTTCTCAGTATCAGTAATGCCAACCAATCAGCTCTCAGTAGCAGTAATGCTAACCAATCAGCACTCAGTAGCAGTAACGCTAACCAATCAGCTCTCAGTAGCAGTAATGCTAACCAATCAGCTCTCAGTAGCAGTAACACTGACCAATCAGCTCTCAGTAGCAGTAACACTAACCAATCAGCTCTCAGTAGCAGTAACGCTAACCAATCAGCTCTCAGTAGCAGTAACACTAACCAATCAGCTCTCAGTAGCAGTAACTCTAACCAATCAGCTCTCAGTAGCTGTAACACTAACCAATCAGCTCTCAGTAGCAGTAACACTAACCAATCAGCTCTCAGTAGCAGTAACACTAACCAATCAGCTCTCAGTAGCAGTAACACTAGCCAATCAGCTCTCAGTAGCAGTAACACTAACCAATCAGCTCTCAGTAGCAGTAACACTAACCAATCAGCTCTCAGTAGCAGTAATGCTAACCAATCAGCATTGAGTAGCTGTAACATTGCTAGTAGCTGAGTAGCTCTGCCCAGAACCCTATTCCTTTCCTTTACTTTACCAAAATTTCTTGCATAATTGCTTATAAATGTGTAATTAGCATTTCAGACTCCATTCACTTTCATTCACTAGGACTCTCTAATGACCTTGAGAGTGAGTATGAAGTGGACAGGCTCAGCAGTGGAAACTGGGATGCTTCAGACAGACAGATATATGTGCAGAGCTTATTTGGGCATCTCTGAACATCACAAACGTGGTCCAAAGCTGGGGTCAGTGAACAAGCAGCCAGGGTCAACACAGGAACATCAATAATCGAAAAGACAAGAAGAAACATGCAGGAACAGGTCAGAACCAGAAACAAACACAACACAACAATGCGACAGCACACACGGAAACCATGAACTACAGTCTCAATAATACAGCCACAAAAAGGTGATGTTTGGAGAAGATGCAGTACAATGGATTTGTGTTTGACTTGACAGGTGAGTGACTGCTCAACATTTATAAACTTTTGTCACTGTGTTAAAAGCTGCGTATTAAAATAAGATAAAATAATCCTTAATTAGTCCCACAACGGGAAATTCTCAGTGTTACAGCAGCAAAGGGATTTTGTTAAGTGCTTAACAAGGTTTTTTACAGTTTGGTACTTGTTACTATATAGGCAATATATATAAAAATAAACAAAAATAAGATAAACTCTATCCTTCACAAAAAATATTAACAATATAAAGAATTATAAATAAGTAAAAAGCCAAAATATTTACATTGCAATGATATTTTGCCTGAAAAGGACTTTTGCACATGAGGTACTGGTTTATATCACACATGGGACGGTGAGGAGTTACAACATAAACGATTTAAATAGAAAGCTCAAGAGTTTTTACGCTATTGAGATATTTTAAGAATATATTGCACATGGAGTGTTGATTATATTGCACAGGGGAAATGGTGATCAATTCACAGTATGTTCTGTAGGTGTGTGAGGTCTAATGTGGGTGGAGGAGGTTCTACTGGGAGCAGTGCTGGTTGTACAGTCTAACAGCAGCAGGAAGGAAGGAGCTGCGAAAGCACTAACCTTCACACACTTGGGGTGAAGCAGCCGGTCACTAAAGGAGCTGCCCAGTGCTGCCAGAGTCCCATGCATGGGGTGGGAGCTGTTCTCCAGCATGGATGCTAGCCTGGCTAACATCCTCCTGTCTCCCACCATCTGCAGTGGGTCTAGGGGGCTTCCCAGGACAGAGCTGGCCCTCTCAGTGAGCCTGTCAAGTCTCTTCCCGTCCGCAGTTGAGATGCTGCCGTCCCAGCAGACCACTCCAAAGAAGATGGCTGATGCCACAATGGTTTTTGGGTGTTTATATATGTGTTGGATTGTTTGATATGAAGAAAGCTGCAGGTTTCTGTTTTATCTCCGTACGGCCGTCGCTGTGGAGAGGTGTGAATAGTTTTTCACAGCACGGTGTTCTCACTCCTCGCCTGTCACCCTTAATTGCTCAGTAGCAGCTCAACATAAAGGCACAAATAATGGCCTCTAGGTGGCGCTGCAGGGAGAGGCAACAGAAATGAGTCAGTCCTGCAGAGTGGATTGAAATACTCCATTGTACACTCTTTAAGAAGGTTCTTCAATGGTTCTTCCAACGCAATGGTAGCAGTAACTCTAACCAATCAGCTCTCAGTAGCAGTAACGCTAACCAATCAGCTCTCAGTAGCAGTAACGCTAATCAATCAGCTCTCAGTAGCAGTAACACTAACCAATCAGCTCTCAGTAGCAGTAACACTAACCAATCAGCTCCCAGTAGCAGTAACACTAACCAATCAGCTCTCAGTAGCAGTAACACTAACCAATCAGCTCTCAGTAGCAGTAATATAAGTCAATCTCACAGTGAGAGAGGTATCAGATATACTAAGCACAGACCAGATTTGACATAATCTCTCCTTTATACCAGTTTTGGTTTATTACTGTTATTCCTACAAACTGTCTGTCTCTATTTTTAATCTGGCTACTGCAGATCCCTGGACAGTCTGCGCACAGCTCTTTTTCTTGGCTGTCCATTTCTCTGTGTCAGTAAAGCATTTATGCTCTATAAATGTGTGGTTTGTGTAGGAAAGTGTTTCTGGAGTGCCTCGGATTTCCTGACAAACAGAGACAAATTAGCGGTCCCTCCAGTTTAGCCTCTTGATAAAATGCCATTGTGATTTTCTTGGCTAAAATAAAAGGTCGTAACCTACAATTATCTCCAAGCTTGTAAACAAAGCGTCCTCCAGGATTTCTCTGAGCTGCTCACCCTGAAGCGCTAGACGCCGGCCAGTGTACAGAGAAGCTCGTTTCTGACTAATTCACTGATTTATTTATTTTTGCTGTTGTTCTTGCTGTTTGCAGCTCTGCTGACCGGCATTTATAAATTTTTAACACATGCACAGAGTAAAAACGAGAAGTGTAAAGCAACTACCAGAACAGCTGCATTGAAATATTCATATCCGTGATGTGATGTCGGCTCAATTGTCTTAAAAAATTCAGATAAAGCAGATGTAGCTGATGTGAGATGATGAGCTCATGTGGTTTCTTTGAATATCTGCTCTATGTATTCTCAATCCTCAATTCAGTCAGAGCAACTTAAGGTTTGTTCTTCTGAAATTTATCTTGAAAATGTTGCTGATGTACACAATGTACAGTGCACGCGATATAAGAGATAAAATCACACAGAATCACCAACTAAATCTAATCTCTAATCTCAGCTGTTTGAGTGTTGAGTGAGTTACTCTTTCCCTTCATTCCAGCTTCCATTCTTTTCAGGAGACTCACTTTCAGTTCCTCAAAGAACCTGCAGGCACACCTCCAAAGCTCAGTCTGAGAAGCTGGTTGATGGTTTTCTGAAGTAATCAAACCCATTCAGTGGTTCTGATGTCTGGACTCTGGGGTGGTCAGTCCATCGTCCAGCTTCTTTGTTTGATGTGTCCGTCTCCTTTTCTCAGTGAGGTTCTTCTTGATCAGCTACACGTCCTTTCAGACCCACAGCACTGAGTGGTCTTCTCAGAGTGGAAGGATGGACAGAAACACCTGTGGATGTTTTCAGATCTGAAGCAGCTTGATCATCTCCTCTCTCTCTCTCAGAGATCAAAGCTTTCAGTGCTGTTTATCTGATGGGGGCAGTTTTGGGGTCGACCAGCTCTTCCAGGTGGTTGTTAGGAGTCTCATTTTCTCTGCAGATATTAATCAGTTTTTGAATCTCTATCTTCAAAAACTTCTGTTTTTTTTCTGGTCCCCTCCCTGTATTCTTAAAAAGATGGTTCTCCAAGGATTCTTTAGGAAAGACAGTGGTTCTTTATAGAACCATTAACACTCAAAACACATTAGCATACTGTAATGGTTCTTTGCATCATGAAGCGATTCCTCAGACTGATGGATGGTTGAGTCTAGTTCTATGTAGCACTAAAAAGGGTTTTCTATTCTTACTAACCTGACATGGTAACAACAGCAGAATCTTTCTGAGGCTATGTAGAACCCTTTTCAAAAGGTTCTGTATAGAACCATATACAACACAACACATTCTCCTTCAATCTGAAGAACCATTTCAGCTTGCAATTTCATGATAATTCCAAGAGTTCATGGCTCTTTATATCAGCTCAGTACAGCTAAGCCCCTTCTGTGAATATTAGAGCATTTTTTGTATTCATATTACTCTGTAACTTGAGAGTCACAGCAGCCAACAAGATGTAAGTAAGCAAATAAACCAATCAATCAATCAATCAATCAATCGCTTCAATCAATCAGTCCATCCTAAGGCTACTGACCTTGGCCTTTTTTACTGTTCAAAAAGTCATATCAAAGGGTCACTCAGACACAAACAATGCATCAAACAATCACTGAAACAATCACAGCAAATCAAACAATCATCGAAAAGGATTACAGGGGGAACTGCAAAAAAAACAGTGCTGGAAGATGACATGCCTTTTTGATGTGTTGCAGGAAGAGCATATGCTCAATTGTCCTTGAAGAAAAGTGACATTTCCCTGATGTAATTCTCTTGTCTATGAATATATGTATGCAATTGTGCTGCATATGGGCTGCAGCTGAATATGTATTATCTTGTAAGAGGAAAGAGGAAATCTTTGAAATATGACAGCCAAACTGAAGAGGTCAGCCAACACTTGGTGTTTTCTGTCATCTCAGTCCATAAAGATCTCTCTTTTGTGGGGGAGATGTGAAAAATGGAGGTAAAACTTTACTTAAGGTAGTCATTATAATACCCCACTGATGCTCCTTTACAAGCCAGAAGCTGCTAATTAACTCTGCTCATTACTGCAGGTTAATATAAATAGATAAGCATTTTTATTGGTGCATTCTGTTGCACTCAGCATCATTTACCTGAGCATCACGTCTACGTGGAACGCACAATGTGCTTATTTTCTATTTATCCCTTCAAAAATCACCAGTTAGCTCTGAATAAAGACAAAATGACCTTCTACTCTAAAGTGAATGACTGTAATAGACATGTGCACTTAAGAACGGTCTTAACTGAGGTCAGCCTGATCTCTGCTTATTAACTTAGTTGTCACAGAAGCGCCCGACCGATACAAAGAAGTACACAGATTTTAATGCTTTTTAACTCAGTTTCAGAAACTCCTGTTTTTTTCACATCATATCTAATCTCCTCAGCCTTCTCATGGTATACCTCGTCAAGGCGGGAAGCCTTGTGTGAGTCAGCTGAGAGCTGTGCTGCCTGGAATTTTAACTCCTTTAAGGGTCTCCCATGGTAGAAAGTCTTAGCAAGGCCAGATGTATCACACATACACACACACCTCTTCTAAGCCACTTCTCCTTCTGGGTCGCAGGGGTGCTGGAGCCTATCCCAACAATCATCGGGCACCTACGTCAGTAGAGTGTGATGTGTCCTTTACAACAAGCCCTGGATCACACTGCTAGCCTTGAGGGATCCAAAGATACGAACCTCAAAATCTTGTATATTTGTATCTGACTTAGGCGCACCCTAGGTGGCCTTGCTGAGTTGCTTGGCTTGATTCCAGAGAACCATAGACATTTAAAGGAATGTATTCAAAATAACAGCAATCAACTTCAATCTTTAATCTCTCCAACCACACATGACTTTATTTTAGTCTCATTTTAGTTTTAGATCTGAAGCTCAAAGATGAAAGCTTTATGTGCTGTTTATCTGATGAGGACAGTTTTGGTGTCTACCAGGTCTTCCAGGTGGCTCTTAGGAATCTTGTTTTGGAAACTTTTTTCATTTTCTTTGATTTTCTTCCTTATGCAAGTGGATTATCTTCTACCTAATCTCCTCACAAATACTTGCTGGAAAATCAAGAATTTGTATGTTTTAACCGGACATTAACTAAATGATTTTCATTCAGTTTGCAGCCGAGTGTGAAGTGGCTGGGATGAAAATCAGCACCTCTAAATCTGAGACCATGGTCCTCAGTCAGAAAAGGGTGGAATGGTCTGTCCAGGTCAGGAGTGAATTCTTGCCCCAAGTGGAGGAGTTTAAATATCTCGGGATTTTGTTCACGAGTGAAGGAAGGATGGAGCGAGAGGTTGACAGGCGGATTGGCGCGGTGTCTGCAGTAATGCAGACCCTATAGCGGTCCGTCATGGTGAAGAGAGAGCTGAGCCAGAAGGCGAAGCTGTCAATTTACCGGTCAATCTACATTCCGACTCTCACCTATGGTCACGAGCTTTGGGTAGTGACCGAAAGAATGAGATCGCGGATACAAGCAGCCAAAATAAGCTTTCTCCACAGGGTTGCCAGACTCTCCCTTAGAGACAGGGTGAGAAGCTTGGCGATTCGGGAGAGGCTCGGAGAGCCACTGCTCCTCCACATTGAGAGAAGCCAGTTGAGGTGATTCAGGCATCTGGTAAGGATGGCTTCTGGACACCTCCCTAGGGAGGTGTACCAGACATGTCCGACGGGGAGGAGACCCCGGGGAAGACCCAGGACACCTTGGAGGGATTATATATCTCGACTGTCTTGGGAACGTCTCGGTATCCCTCTGGGAGAGCTGGAGGAGGTGGTGGGTGAAAGGGAGGCATGGGCCTCTTTGCTTAGGCTGCTGCCCTTGCGACCCGGACTCGGATAAGCAGTTGAGGACGGATGGATGGATGGATGGATTAACTAAATGAAGGCCTCTGGCTTTCGCACACGGCATATTGTATATTAATGTGAATGGGCTGGTTGGTTATTCAGTAAAAGAAATCTATTCAGAAATGATAAACATGCATGTAGATGTCCTGTTTGTTCATTATTCCTTCCTATAAAAATCATTAAAACTTCATTTTAATTTTTAAGCAGGTTAAATAAAATATTAACCAAAATACGACAGTCTGAATAAACCTGTAACCCACACCCACACTGACCACTATTGATTTGGGCATCTAGTAAATCAATTAAAACTGCAGAACCTGTAAGAAACCCCTGCAGCAATAAAACTCACATTTACATCAACATGTTTACATGGCAGAGGTCTGGAGAGTCAGAGAAATTTAGAGCGTCGCAACTCAAGAGAGCCCAACTTCAGTCTTTACAGGATTATGCAGGGCGTTATGCCCCCTCTCTAACCACATGTGACTTTGTTTTAGTCTTCAGGAAACTAGAGATGATGTTCAATATCTGAGCTTTAAAGCTCTGTAGATCAGTGGCGAAATGAAGCCAAAACTCCACAGGTCAGTAGTTCTTTCCAACAAGCCCTGGATCACATTGCTAGACTTCAGGAAACCAGAGAGAGCAACCCTAAAGCGTCATCGTCAATCAGTAAAATATATGGGGAGCAGCCATATAGAACAATGTTATGGGCAGATGGCCTCAGGGGTGACAACGGCAATTCCTCAATTCAGCTGTGTGGAAGAAGGCAATGCTAAACCATTGCCAAGAAAACCACATAGATGGATCTTCAACCAAATCAAGCATCACCTCTCACTCGCGACCAAGATAACTAAGCTGAAGCTCTTATTTTGGGCAAATTCTGAGGAGAACCAGTTCATTGGAAAAGAACATCGTGCTTTAAAGAGTTAAATGTTAAAGCCGCCTATTGAGAAGCCTGAAGACCCAAACAAAAGGCAGGATATTCTGGAGAAAAAACATCCATATTGTTGCCAGGAGTCAGAACGACTTGAGAGCACAATGATAATAATGTATATATATTATAATGATTATACTCTTCTCAGAAACAGCTTCTGAAAAATGAAAAACTTGCACTTAACTGCTGTTTCAACTGGAAATCAAATAAATCAAGTAGGTTTAGACTTTTGCACAGCACTGTGACTCATAAAATTACTGTATGCTACTGTATTTTATGCCTGCAAACCTAATTGTGCATCCCTTGTGGATGAAATAGACCTCAAAGTTTTTTTTTCTAAAACCACACACCTAATTTGTTTCCTTAATATCATGCCTTAAAGAATATTCTCCTAACACCTGCCATTAGACGTCATTTCGGGTAATGCGAGGCTATTTTCTGAAGCTAAAAAGCGCCATGTTTCTGTGGGTTTTTCACGTGGCCTCATTTTTTCTAATCTTACCTCATTTTCCTTATGTAGCATCATCATCTGATTGACTTGAGCTCATGTTGCTAAATTATATAAAAGCCTGTTGTCAAACCTTTTCTTTTAGCTAAGCATTAGGCAGCCTTGTTATTTTGTTTACTGCTTTTTTAGGCACATTTCACAGTTTTTTACCAAATTTCCTCACATTATAAAGCACTTATTTTGTTCTTGAAGTGCTTGTTTCACACTTTTAGTGACTGGGAGTGCTTTTATTATGATCTCTTTGACAAACATTATTTCAGAACATTCCCGAAAGAGTCTGAAAATGATCTGTATCTTCTATATTCTGTGTTTTGTCTCTGGGACAAATGTCTGCTCACTGCTCAATCTGCCAGTTATTTGGCTAATCTGGCCAATAAAGAGCAACACAATTTATTGCTTTCTGCTGGATTCTGGACAGTAATTATAAATCACTCTTTCATATTTATGGAGTTCAAAGCGCGCAGCTTCACCCGAGCTTTCGTTTATTCACTGGCGAATACGAGGAGCTGATAGGTTTGTTAAATTGGTGCTGCAGGTCACTCACTTAACAAAGAAGGTTCTCAAAAGAAGTTCTTCTAAGCGTTGCTCCAAAGAGCCCACTGTGGCACCTTTACTGTGAGTAAAGTAAATTGTTGTAAACACACACTTTGCTGTTATAGACTTTACCCCACATCTCAAAAATAAACTTGCCAGTACATTTCTCCTAGTTTCATCTCCAACTTTTCTTGAACCATTCTTGCCAAATAGGCTTCTCTGACAAATAAGACAAAGAAAAATGGTGTACAAAAACACAATTACAGTATCTGCATTCTAAGATGATACAAAATATGGCTAAACACGACAATTACAACACTGACTGGTTGAAGAAGAACATCACCGCTCACAGTCATAGCTAACTGAGTGTCAAATCAAATCAAATCAAATTTATTTGTAGCGCTTTTTACAACGGATGTTGTCACAAAGCAGCTTTACAGAATTTCGGAAAAGACGAAGTTGCAACAGGACTGTAAGAACGTACAGAAACCCCCCCTGGTGGGCAAGCCAGGGGCAACAGTGGCAAGGAAGAACTCCCTCAGACCTGAGGAAGAAACCTTGGGAGGAACCAGGCTCACCAGGGGGGACCCGTCCTCCTCTGGTCAAACTACCTACAGAGTGATTATACTACTAATATTAATAGCAGTAATATTGGTATTAGGAATAACTAGGAGTGTCAGTGGGCACCAAGGTCAGCTTAAAATCAACCCTCTAGTCAGGGCCAAGCTAAAGACCAGCTAAGAACACTTGAAACATTCTAAAGCTTCACAATTAGTGAAGAGATCAAGGTAGTGTTTTTTTGTTTACCACAAAGTCAACAACGCTCCTGTCTCAGTTTCATACACCCTCGTTCACTTAACAGCTCAACAAGAAGATGCGAATAACTAAGTATAGTTAAGTTATAGTATAGTTATATAAGTATAGCTTCTAATAACCAAGTGCAGATTATGAAGATCCAACGTAGACTCAAATAACCAAGTGCATATATATATGGAATACACCCTGGACAGGTCGCCAGTCAATCGCAGGGTAGACAGACAGTGGTATGGTGGGTGGCGCTGTCGCCTCGCAGCAAGGAGGGCCTCGGTTTCAGACCCCGGCCGGGTGACCAGGGTCCTCTCTGTGCGGAGTTTGCATGTTCTCCGCGTGTCTGTGTGAGTTTCCTCTGGGTTCTCTGGTTTCTGCCCAAAGACACACAGTCAGGCTGTTTGGACATGCTGAACTGCCCTGGGTGTGAGTGTGTGTGAGTTAATACATATATCTGTCTGTCTGCCCTGCGCTGGACTGGCGAGTATCTGTCCAGGGTGTATCCTGCCTTTTGCCCAGTGACAGCTGGGATAGGCTCTAGCAACCCCCTGTGACCCAGAAGAGAAGCGGCTTAGGAGGTGTGTTTGTGTGTGTGTATATACACTCACCAGCCACTTTATTAGGTACACGGGGCTGGTCTGAGTATTTCAGAAACTGCTGATCTACTGGGATTTACACACACAACCATCTCTAGGGTTTACAGAGAACGGTCCGAAAAAGAGGAAATATCCAGTGAGCGGTCAGTTGTGTGGATGAAAATGCCTTGTTGATGTGAGAGGTCAGAGGAGAACGGGCAGACTGGTTCCAGATGATAGAAAGGCAGGAACTCAAATAACCAACCAGAATCTCTGAGGAACGTTTCCAACACCTTGTTGAAAGTCTGCCACAAAGAATTAAGGCAGTTCTGAAGGCAAAAGGGAGTCCAGCCTTTTACTAGCAAGGTGTATATAAATTGTATATAATACAGTTGCCAGTGAGTGTGTATGTATATATATATATATATATATATATATATATATATATATATATATATATAGGCAGTGTTTACCACTGTGTTTCATCACCTCTCCTTTAAACAACACTGTTAGCATTTGGGAACTGAGGAGACACTGCTGTAGTTTTGAAAGTGATATGTTTTCCCATTTTTGCTTAACATAGGATTTCAGCTGATCATCAGTTCAGGGTCTCTTTTGGAGTATTTTTTATTTCATAATGTGCCAACTGTCATAAGTGGTGACAGGTCTGGGCTGCAGGCAGGTCAGTTCAGCACCCAGACTCTTTTAATATGGAGCAATGCTGTTGTAATACATGCAGAATGTGGTTTGACATCGTCTTGCTGAAATAATCAAGGCCTTCCCTGAAAAAGACGTCTGGACGGCAGCAGATGTTGCCAAAACCAGTAAATATTTTTCAGCATTAATGCTTCCTTCACAGATGTGCAGGTCACCCATACCATGTGCACTGATACACCTCTGTACCATCATGAATGCTGGCTTTTGAACTGTGCACTGATAATCTGAGTGGTTTTTAGCCCGGAGGACTCTGTCCATGATTTCCAAAAATTAATTCTAACGTTGACTCATTCGACCAGAGGACACTTTCCTACTTCCCCTCAGTCCATTTATATGTGTTCCACATTTTACATCCTAACCAGAACTAAAAACAATAAACAAAACAAATATATATTTGTTATATAGCAGGACTCCAGGGGTGGATGAGATCCGTCCCGAGTTCCTCAAGGCTCTGGATGTTGTGGGGCTGTCTTGGCTGACACGCCTTTTCAACATTGCGTGGACATCGGGGGCGGTGCCACTGGATTGGCAGACTGGGGTGGTGGTGCCTCTTTTTAAAAAGGGGGACCGGAGGGTGTGTTCCAACTACAGGGGAATCACACTCCTCAGCCTCCCTGATAAGGTCTATGCAGGGGTACTGGAGAAGAGAGTCCGGCTTATAGTCGAACCTCGGATCCAGGAGGAGCAGTGCGGGTTCCGTCCTGGTTGTGGAACACTGGACCAACTCTTTACCCTCTCCAGGATTCTGGAGGGTTCATGGGAGTTTGCCCAACCAGTCCACATGTGCTTTGTGGATCTGGAGAAGGCATTCGACTGTGTTCCCCGGGGTATTCTGTGGGAGGGGCTTCGGGAGTATGGGGTACATGGCTCTTTGCTACGAGCCATTCAGGCCCTGTACAAACAAAGCAGGAGTTTGGTTCGCATGGCCGGCAGTAAGTCAGACTTGTTCCCAGTGAGAGTTGGACTCCGTCAGGGCTGCCCTTTGTCACCGATTCTATTCATAATTTTTATGGATAGAATTTCTAGGCGCAGTCAGGGGATGGAGGGTGTCCGGTTTGGTGACCTCAGGGTCACATCGCTGCTGTTTGCAGATGATGTGGTCCTATTGGGGACATCAGGCCGTGAACTTCAGCTTTCACTGGATCAGTTTGCAGCCGAGTGTGAAGCGGCCGGGATGAGGATCAGTATCTCCAAATCCGAGGCCATGGTTCTCACGCGGGAAAGGGTGGAGAGCTCTCTCTGGGTCGGGGATGAGCTCTTGCCTCAAGTGGAGGAGTTCAAGTATCTCGGGGTCTTGTTCACGAGTGATGGTACAAGGGAGCGGGAGATTGACAGGCGGATTGGTGCTGGGTCAGCAGTGATGCAGGCTCTTTTCCGGTCTGTTGTGGTAAAGAAAGAGCTGAGCCATAAGGCAAGGCTCTCGATTTACCGTTCGATCTACGTTCCCACCCTCACCTATGGTCATGAGCTTTGGGTAATGACCGAAAGAACGAGATCGCGAACACAAGCGGCCGAAATGAGTTTCCTCCGCAGGGTGTCTGGACTCGCCCTTAGAGATAGGGTGAGAAGTTTGGTCATCCGGGATGGACTCGGAGTAGAGCCGCTGCTTCTTCACGTCGAGAGGAGCCAGTTGAGGTGGTTCGGGCATCTTGTTAAGATGCCTCCTGGACGCCTCCCTTGGGAGGTGTCACAGGCAAGTCCACCGGGGAGGAGACCCTGAGGAGACGCTGGCGTGACTATATCGCCCAGCTGGCCTGGGAGCGCATGCATTCAGGGTCATATCTGTATCAGTATCATGTCTGTACGCACAGATACTGGGATTGTAATTATTTAAGCTAAAGGTATTCTTTACGTAGAAGAAGAGGGGGATGTATGTTAATTAGTGGGGAGACTTTTCAGCTTCTGAAAATATGCAATCATAGGATCCCAGGTTCTATGGAATTTTACAGAAGCCTTTCGAGATAAAAACTTCATCTTTTCTAATATAAGAAAAAGCATAAGATCGCAGAGCCACTGTGAGGTCTTGCCAGACCTCTTGCCAGACCTCTTGCCAGAAAGGACACAAAGGCCAAAGCCTCCATAATCCTATTTGGAATTTCTGAATCTGTGTTACTGGACCCAAATAAACATAATTCAAAACTTGGCACAATTTCTAGGTTGAGTACTTCTGATCAACAGTTAAGAATTGCCAACCAAAGACTTGATAAAACAGGACAAGTCCAAAATACATGCGTTAGGTCAGCTTTACCTAAATGACAACGATCACATAGCCCATCTGTCCCACGTTGATAGTCAAAGTGGGTTTAGAGGTAAATTAGCTGTTATTAGGGCTGAAAGCAAGGATGAAGTACAAGCATCGACTTCCCCACTACACCAATTTAACTGTGGGGATTGATGCCAAAGTACTACCTTCTGCACCTCTGCCAAACCACCTTCTTTCCTTTGTCGTTGTAATAAACTCTTATGAATTCTAGAGGTTTTTCCTCCCCACACAGTATAATACGATCTATTGTGTGGAAAAAAGCCTTCTTAAAAAATACTGAAATAAAAACAAAACTGGGTAGCACTGACATTTTGATGCAATTTATTCTACCTGCCAATGACAGATGTAAGGTTTCCCACTTTTGAAGATCTTGTTTCAGGCTATCCAACAACAGTACAAAGTTCTCTGACTAAAGTTCTTTAAATGATCTAGTAATATTCACACATAGGTATTTAAACCCTGTTACTGATACCAAAAAAGGTGATACAACACTGGGATGAAAGATATCTTTGTAACTGAGGGGAAAACATATATCCATCCATCCATCCATCCATCCATCCATCCATCCATCCATCCATCCATCCCTTTTCTAAGCCGCTTCTCCGTCAGGGTCGCGGGGGGTCTATCCCAGCAGTCTTCGGGCAAAAGGCAGGATACACCCTGGACAGGTCGCCAGTCCATCACAGGGCAGACAGACAGACACAGACAGTCACTCAGACCCAGGGGCAATTCAGCATGTCCAATCGGCCTGACTGCATGTCTTTGGACTGTGGGAGGAAACCGGAGAACCCGGAGGAAACCCATGCAGACACGGGGAGAACATGCAGACTCCACACAGAGAGGACCCCGGTCGCCCGGCTGGGGAATCGAACCCAGGCCCTCCCAGGGTCCCAGGGGACGCAGGTCGTCTGCACCCTCGGTCCATTTTAAATGAGCTCGGGGCCAGAGAATGTGGCAGCTTTTCTGGATTGAGGATATATTTATGATTTCTTCTTCATGTTTAAGTGTTTTAATTAGCATTTGTGGATGCAGCACCGAACTGTTTTCATAGACAGCGTTTTTACAGAGTTTTAAAGTGTTTCTGAGCCCATGCAGTGATTTCCACTGAAGCATGTCCGTTTTTAATGCACAGCCGCCTGAGGGCCCAATGATTTTGTGTTGAGAAACGTTATTCTTGAATTGTTGCACTATTTCATTGTGCAGTCTTTCACAGAGGGGTGAACCCCTCCTCATCTTTACTGAAAGACTCAGCCTCTGATAAGATATACATATCGCTGTTGTCGGAAGAAAACCCTGTATCTCCAAAACGATAACTTCACAGGAGAAGGAAAAACATACTCTACTTTTAATGTAAGTCACTGGAATCAAACTTTTTTCCGAGTCATTTTGAGCTGCTTCTTTTGGTCCATTCATCATGAAATTTCCACACAACATGAAGGGCAATAGGTAGTTTTAAATTAGGTCAAAAACTGAAAATCGACAAAAAACGGAGATACAAGGTACAAGGTTTTGTTCCATCAACAGCGATATATATATATATATATATATATATATATATATATATATATATATATATATATATATATATATATATATATATATAAACACACACACACACACACACTGCTAAGTTTTAGGATCATCTGCACATCAATTACTGATCATGCAATCTCTGTATGCTAGCATGGCACTGTTTCCATCCGCTCCACTGCAGAAAGCTCTCTCAGTAGAAAGTACTGCACTCAGGGTGAGGTACTTCTGATGAAGGCTTGTGAAGCTTCTACTAGCCTGAGGCAGAGGATGAGCAGGGCTCAGAGGGAAAGAGTTTCTTAGTTTCTTACTCAACAGTTGATGGGTTAATGCACCATGTTGTTGAACTTCCTCTAAATCTGCTCATCCTCCATCTCTTACTACAGCATGTGATGGATTCCCCAGCCAATTGATGCTAAGCTAAAGATCCGGTGAGGACACTTAAAGCCTTATAAGGCTTCACACTGAGTAGAAAACTGGTGGAAAACTCAAGCAAGGGAAAGAAATAGTCAGAATTTCTCGATCTTGAATGAAACAGGATGTAAACAGAGTTGTTCAGAGTGGTTTGGTGTGAAATGGTCCATTCTAGAGAAACTTCTAGACTATCTAGAAGTCTAGATTGTGATGGGTTGTGATGGCAACCAGACGTCCACCTCTAAATGCTGCCTTACAGAAAGGTTTTACATGAAATGGTTCTGAATTCACTGCCTGATGACTGAAACACTGTTTTACGATAGTTTTGAAAACTTACACTCCATTCATGGTGGAGGGATACATAATATGCAGGGCGTTGTGAGGCAAAACAGTCCCCAAAGAAAACTTACTATTTCAGATTTTCCTCTATTTTCCCATCATCAACATTCCATATAAACTCAGAGGAAATGTGTAGGTTCTCTGGTGGTTCTGGATAGTAAATAAAATGTCTATATCTGTGTTGTAGTCATGGCGCCCACTGGTTCCTATCACCACCACTGTAAAGACGTCTGAACCATTTCTCACCAAACTACTCTGAATCTCTTTGTATACATCTCAAACACTTGATTATAGGGGGATTTTGAACCACTGTGGCATCTGCTTCCTGAGCAGAGGTGGATGAAGTATACAAATCATGTACTTGAGTTAAAGTCGAGACCCCCAAGGTAAAATATTCCTCCAGTAAAAGTAGAAGTTCCTCCCTTTAGACCTCCACTTGAGTAAAAGTACTAAAGTATTTCCCTTCAAATGTACTTAAGTATAAAGTAAAAGTACTAAAAGAGGAATTCTGGCTCTGATGTCCTGTTATCATTTTTATAACCAGACTGGCTTCATGAACTCATTTCAGGTGAAAGTCCTCCAGCGTCTCTCTTGGTAAACCAGTCTTTTAATAGAACGTCATTAATTAGTGACGCTGACGTCTATTAAAATGATCAGAAGCACAAAACACTGAAGGTAAACAGTTTCCATCAGGGAGAACCGAGTGGCTCTGAAATCACTTTTTACACACAAGCAAAGTTTCAGTTTCAGATTTATTTACAACTTAGTTCCAAGTTTAAGTTGAATAAAAACTGGCTTTAAACTCAGGATCACAGATGAGCTCCTTTACTATGTTGATCTGTAGGCGTCTGTTCATAAACATAAACCAGCCCAAACTCATTTACTATAAAATGAAACGGTGTTTGTAGAAATTCAGAAAAAAGCCGCGTCAGTCTCGACTGCATATGTGGACATATTTCGGTAACACTTTCCATTAAGCGTACATGACCTGTCAGTAATTACCGCATTTACTAATGAATAATTAATCAGAAAGTAATGAGTCTTTAGTCATGAACAAATGAATAAGTCATATATTAACAACCACAACACTAAATTACTAACCCATGCACTAATGAATGAAGATGAAGGTAATGAAGACTTTCTCCAGCGCCTGAATTCATGTGTTAATTAAGCTTACAAAGAGAATGTTAGTACACGTGTTAGTACAGTAAGCTGCTAGTTTAATTCATGCAATTTATGATTTATGAACAAAGTGTGCGCTGTGCCCTGATTGGTGTTCTTGCTTCACGCTTCTTTCATTTTATGTCACGTAAGTGGAGTAAAAAGTAAGAAATATGACTTTGAAATGTAGTGGAGTGAAAGTAAAATGTCACCCAAAATGGAAAAACTTCAGTAAAATACAGATTGTTCATTTTTTTCCCACAGTTTAATAAACTATATGACTATAAAACGTCATTGATTTCCTATGATCCTTCGGTGGTTGGTTAGTGTAGTGGTTAACACCTCTGCCTTCTATGCTGTAGACTGGGGTTCAATCCCCCACCTGGGTAAACACCCTACACTACACCAATAAGAGTCCTTGGGCAAGACTCCTAACACCACCTTCACCTCCCTGTGTAAAATGATCAAATTGTAAGTCGCTCTGGATAAGAGCGTCAGCCCAATGCTGTAAATGTATGTCAAAGCAAACTAGTGTATGTTTAATAAACTGTAAACTAATTTATTCACTGAAAATAGGCATTTGATTTAATTAATACTGTGAACTATCTTAATATATGCCAGTTATTCAGAAACATACCTTCAGAACATGAACGCGTTTCCCATTATGCATCTGTTATTTGTTTATTTTATATTAAGTAAATGGCAGTAATTGCGATAAATGCTATGTCAAGCAGCCATAGAGTCTTGAGTGAATATCTCTCCTAAACCGTTTAAAAGAAGCGAATGAAAATAACTGAAATAATAAAAAATAATGTAAATTAAATTTTATATTTCTCTTTTTGCATTTTTCTCACTTTAAAAATGGGTTATGCATACTGTATTATATACGGAATTGGCATCGCAGATATAATATTTCCACGTGGTATTGCTGTCTGAGTGTTGTGAGTGGTAGCATGTACGTTGTAGAATAGCTTAAATCCTTGGTTTGGTGCACTTATTTGCAGTAAACCTTGTTGGTTTTGAGAGTAGTAAGGTGTTTGTGTTTCTCACGAGTGCCGTGTGATTGTAATAGTAATACGTCAGGCACGTCTCTGACACGGTTCCTTTTTAAAAGGTTTAAAATCACGTGATTTTATGCTGCTGGATTCATTTGTTATTCCTTCTTTGACAGGGACTCTGATTCTGAAGGGCTATGTGTGCGCGGAGGCAGTGCTTCACAGGGCCTAGCAGTAACGGACTGAGCCGGCACCCTCCTGCACCCTTAGCCCCTCCCACAGCCTCTCTCACATGCGAGGGTCTCACATGCGAGGGTCTAATTTCCCACAGGTGCAGAGCTATCAAGAGGCAACTGTAATTAATAATTAACATAAATATTACATTATTTCCAACAATCCAATAACCAGATAAACACTCTAACATCCTAGTCTACACTTAGGCTCCTCTACACTGCTCACCGCAGTATGAATCAGTATTTAATGAGTAATAAAGAGTAATTGGCTCATCGCTTTACTTTAGGGGCATAAACATTATGAATTCATCATGAAGAATCAGTATTTAATGAGTAATAAAGAGTAATTGGCTCATCGCTTTACTTTAGGGGGCACAAACATTAGGAATTCATCATGAAGAATCAGTATTTAATGAGTAATAAAGAGTAATTGGCTCATCGCTTTACTTTAGGGGGCACAAACATTAGGAATTCATCATGAAGAATCAGTATTTAATGAGTAATAAAGAGTAATTGGCTCATCGCTTTACTTTAGGGGGCACAAACATTAGGAATTCATCATGAAGAATCAGTATTTAATGAGTAATAAAGAGTAATTGGCTCATCGCTTTACTTTAGGGGCACAAACATTATGAATTCATCATGAAGAATCAGTATTTAATGAGTAATAAAGAGTAATTGGCTCATCGCTTTACTTTAGGGGCACAAACATTATGAATTCATCATGAAGAATCAGTATTTAATGAGTAATAAAGAGTAATTGGCTCATCGCTTTACTTTAGGGGGCACAAACATTAGGAATTCATCATGAAGAATCAGTATTTAATGAGTAATAAAGAGTAATTGGCTCATCGCTTTACTTTAGGGGGCACAAACATTAGGAATTCATCATGAAGAATCAGTATTTAATGAGTAATAAAGAGTAATTGGCTCATCGCTTTACTTTAGGGGGCACAAACATTAGGAATTCATCATGAAGAATCAGTATTTAATGAGTAATAAAGAGTAATTGGCTCATCGCTTTACTTTAGGGGGCACAAACATTAGGAATTCATCATGAAGAATCAGTATTTAATGAGTAATAAAGAGTAATTGGCTCATCGCTTTACTTTAGGGGCACAAACATTATGAATTCATCATGAAGAATCAGTATTTAATGAGTAATAAAGAGTAATTGGCTCATCGCTTTACTTTAGGGGCACAAACATTATGAATTCATCATGAAGAATCAGTATTTAATGAGTAATAAAGAGTAATTGGCTCATCGCTTTACTTTAGGGGGCACAAACATTAGGAATTCATCATGAAGAATCAGTATTTAATGAGTAATAAAGAGTAATTGGCTCATCGCTTTACTTTAGGGGCACAAACATTAGGAATTCATCATGAAGAATCAGTATTTAATGAGTAATAAAGAGTAATTGGCTCATCGCTTTACTTTAGGGGGCACAAACATTATGAATTCATCATGAAGAATCAGTATTTAATGAGTAATAAAGAGTAATTGGCTCATCGCTTTACTTTAGGGGCACAAACATTATGAATTCATCATGAAGAATCAGTATTTAATGAGTAATAAAGTGTGGGAAAGGACAAAACTGTGCATCAAATGAAGGATGAAGGATGACCCCAGGAGAAAGGCACTGCACCTCCTCTATCAATAATGAACTCATTTCTGAGTTCAGCGGTAACTGTAGGATAAACCACTCCCTCATGAGGCGCTGTGCATCAATATAGGAGTTAAAACGTCATATTATTAACATGAAAGATGAATTAAAATTGGCAACTGTCACAAATGAGGACTGGTTGCAAAACAATGTGAGTGTAAGCTTTTAATTCTATTAAACAGCCACTCGGTGGGTGGAAATCAAAACAATAAGAAATCAAAAACAATAAACACGAGACCTGAGAGACAGAAACAGGCAAATACAAGAGCTGCTCACACAGCATGATGAAGCAGAAGGACAGCATGATGAGAGGATGGAGATACAAAAAGTTGGCTTTGACAGGCATAATCTTCCAGAGCAGCGTGTCTGAGGGGATCTAGTGACAGCAAACATTAATTAACACATGAATTCCTAATGAACTCAGGCACTGAAGAAAGCCTTTATTGCCTTCATCTTCATTCATTAGTACATGGGTTAGTAATTTAGCCTTGTGGCTGTTAATATATGACACTGATTCGTTCCTGATTTAAGACTCGTTACTTTCTGATTAGTTATTCATAAGTAAATGCTTTAATTACTGGCAGATCATGTACCCTTAATGCAAAGTGTTGCCCATATTTCTATATAGTGGTCAATTTACACAAAGTTAGGTTAATTCCATCATTTATGTTGAATAGACTCTACCGTCTAACTGAACCGTCCAACAGGTCAAAACAAACTCAAAACATATATTAACAACCACAAGACTAAATTACTAACCCATGCACTAATGAATGAAGATGAAGGTAATAAAGGCTTTCTCCAGCGCCTGAATTCATGTGTTAATTAAGCTTACAAAGAGAATGTTAGTACACGTGTTAGTACAGTAAGCTGCTAGTTTAATTCATGCAATTTATGATTTATGAACAAAGTGTGCGCTGTGCCCTGATTGGTGTTCTTGCTTCACGCTTCTTTCATTTTATGTCACGTTTTTATACACACAAAAGCCAAAACCACAGATTTCGCATGACGTAGTGGAGTAAAAAGTAAGAAATATGACTTTGAAATGTAGTGGAGTGAAAGTAAAATGTCACCCAAAATGGAAAAACGTCAGTAAAATACAGATTGTTCATTTTTTTTCCCCCCACTTTGTACTATAAAATTTCATAGTAATAATGTTTGCTATCCGGCATCGACCAGAGGAGGACGGGTTCCCCTTCTGAGTCCTGGTTCCTCTTGAGGTTTCTTCCTCTTTTAGGGAGTTTTTCCTTGCCACTGTTGCCGCTGGCGACGCTCATGGGGGCTCGGACTCAGATTTTTCTTTTCTTTCTTTCTGTAATACCGATTTTTCTGTAAAGCTGCTTTGTGACAACACCTGCTGTAAAAAGCGTTATATAAATAAACTTTGTTTGCTTGCTTGCATACACAAAAACACTACTTACGTACAGTAACCAATTACATTCACTCAGCTACTGCCCACCACTATTCCTCAGATACTCTGTCACAATAATCAGTAGCTTGTTAACATTAGCTGTTTATTGAAATATAATTAGCCAAGTTTTGCACCAGTCTGGTTGTAGTCATGGCAACCCCTGGGTCCTACTGAGCGGCTGTGCAAAACTTTTTGCCAATCTGATTAAATCCATACTGATTATCGATTAAGACAGAGGCGTTTATGCTCACTCTACTCAACAATCTGATGAAATTCTCCATTTACCTGGTCACTACAAGTAATCCAGTCCAAAATGATGTGCGTGTGTAGAGAACCGCTTAGTGTAAACGTTACCATGACAACCAGCATCGCATGAGTCTAGTCAGAGCGAGATGAGCAGCAGTGAGCAGCGCTTGTGTTTTTAATTACTTTAACATGACGTCAGACTCAGGAAAAAGTTTTTCGCTGTCTTTTAAAGATCAGAGCATGAACTTCGTCTCCTCTGCAGACCAGTTTCTGCTCCGCCATGTTGAACAGTATAAACTCTCACTATGACGTGACTCACATGCAGAATGGACATAAACTTTCTAATAGGGAATATAATCGGATACAGGCACAGATATTATATTCTGTATATTATATATACAGATATTATTCTTCTATTTAATTGATCAGAGAAAAATTGTATTCCAAATGTCCTCAATTAGACTATTCCGACTGAGGTGTTTACACTGATGTATTCTATTCCGATTGAGCTGTTAGTCGGATTATTAATGTATTTTCAGGCTGCATATAAACATGGATAGTCATATGTCTGAGAACTGTCTGGGTGTGGCCTCGTATTCTAATGAGCACCCATGACTGACTTGCCTCAGTCCAACACTCCCAGCCTGCTACTCTGCTCTGCTTTGTTTATGGCTTGCTAACAACATTGTATATGCCTTTTATATGCCGATGCTCTAAAGAAGGTGAGGGTCTTATTGATTTTACTGCTCAAAGTGCATCCAGGGAATGCTGGTTTAGCCGGTTGGACAAAGAAAGGAATGAACAGATGGATGAGGGAATGGACATCAGGCAGACAAATAAGCTAAGCTGATGGCTCAGTTAACTTTCTACCTTAGCTTTCACTTTGACTCAAACGTAGAGAGACTATAGATAAGATCACGATTTGGTTAAAGCTGTGCGGGCGGGAGAAACCATATCAGCCTTGTGATTGGTGAGGGTACTGCTTACACAAGTGCCACTCAAGATTAGGACCACCCAGTTTACACTGAAAGTGGAGAATCTTGGCAAAATACACCCTCCATTTATTCAGCAATGGAAAGTTTTTCACAGGACATCCTTTGTATAATGTTTGTGCACAAGAACAAAAACTGTGGTTCCCCGATGCTTTAATGAACATAGGTAGCACTGAGAGTGGTTCAGGGGTTCAGGGGTTCTTTAGTAAAGACAATGGTTTCATATAGACCCATAAACACTCAGAGAACCATTTGTATGCTTAAATGGTTCTTTGCATGGTTACATGGTTCTTCAGATTGATGTAGAAATTGATGGACAAGCTTGACATTGCCCCAGTAGAAGAACCCTTTTTGGTGCTATTTAGAACCATCCATCCATCCATTTTCTAAGCCGCTTCTCCGTCAGGGTCGCCAGTCCATCACAGGGCAGACAGACAGACACTCACATACACACACACACACACACACACACACACACACAGGGGCAATTTAGCATGTCCAATTGGCCTGCCTGCATGTCTTTGGACTGTGGGAGGAAACCGGAGAACCCGGAGGAAACCCACGCAGACACGGGGAGAACATGCAAACTCCACACAGAGAGGACCCCAGTCGCCCGGCCGGGGAATCGAACCCAGGCCCTCCTCACTGTCAGCGCTACCCACCACGCCACCGTGCCGCCCGCTATTTAGAACCAATTTTTAAATATGTTCTTTATGTCTGTAAACACATTGTCCATCATTTCACCATGCAAAGAACCATTTAAGCAGACAAATTGTTCTTTGAGTATTTGTGGTTCTATATAGTACCATTGTCTTCACTAAAGAACCATTGAAGAATCATCTTTTTAAGAGTGTAGTGATGTGAGGTGTGGCCAAACACTTACACAGGTGACAAAACATCCCTGACTCAGACGCTTAGCTAAAGGGGATAACATTAACATGGTTTTCACTGTTTGGTGATCACATTATCTGCGCTTGTATGTGTCATACCGGTGGACCAGTTATGACAAAACTCATACCAGAGGCATAAAAAAGATGGTTCTTCAAGGGGTTCTTAAGTCAAGGCAATGGCTCTATATGGAACAATGAACATTCATGCTTAAATAATTCTTTGCACGGTGAAATAGTTCTTCAGATTGTTGGAGAACCTTTAAAAATGGTTCTATATACCACTAAAAAGGCTTCTTCTACTGTTACAGGCTTTACATCGGGAACAATAGCAGAAGCCCTTTTGGTGCTACACAGAACACATTGTCCATCAATCTGTAGAACCATTTCATCCTGCAAAGGACCATTTAAGCATGGAAAGCATGTTTCTATGTAGAACCACAGTCTTTACTAAAGAACCCTTGAAGAATGATCTTTTTAAAGAGTGTATACCTGAGGAACAGGGAGGGGATAAGGCGATGGTCAGGTTCATAAATTCTGCCGCAGGAAACAGAAGGTACAGATGGAACTTCACAGGATCTTCAGGCTCAGTTCTTCTCCCAAACTTTCCTAACTCCATAAAGTTTCCCTGAGTACATCAGGGTGGCCTGGCTAACCTTTAGGATCATCTACACAACTACACATTATGTAAGCTAAAACATTTACCCAGGCAAATGTTTATGCTGTTTACATCTCCACCTCTGAAATCTCTCAGAAGGAAGAGGAGCTGCCCTCAGGGCAGTGTGCTTCTGATAGATGTTTATGAAAGTGTCTGTGCGCCTGAGGTGCAGGGAAGCAGTTCTGCTAAAGCAGTCGATGGGGTTAATGCCCCAAGATGTTTGACATTCTCTAAATCTGATCATCCCTCATCTCCCACAACAAAGTTCAATCTAACTGCTGAGGTTATTTACTCCAGTGTCAGGAGCCAGCGCATTACTCCTGAATGAGGAATGGGGAAACTCTGGATGAAGAGTGATGAAGGTACAGAACAAAGCACCTACAACTGAAGTTGAAATGGCTAAATGCATGTTTCAGCCCAGTGACAGTTCAAAGGACCTGGGGCCGGATTCATGAACGTGTCCTAAGAAAGTTTCTTCTTAACTTTCAGAATAAAAAAGTAACGAAAAAAGTTGTTATTCTTCAAACTTCAATGTTTTCTCAAACTTACGACAGCCTCACTCGTCTCAGGCTGTAAAAGTTGACAAGGTGAGCATCTAAATTTATCATGGACGCTCCCACTGCTGCTCGAACCCATCTTCATCTCTCGCTTTCCACCATCACCCCACAACTAGATTAAGTATTTTCTAAGGATGATTTTTTTCCTGTTGGCTGTTTCTTCCTCTATTCCACTGTAATTCAAACGAGTGCTTTTTTCGTGGATAGAATTGCTGATGTTAAAGCACATTTAATACAGTGGTCAGAAAAACTGCTGCTGGGAAATAAGCATATAATATTAAAAGGTGTTACCGGGGCTCAAAAACTCTTTCTGGTGAAGCCATGACCTAAAATGCATTGGGAGATGTTTCTGTCCGTGGCAGTCTGGTAATACAGGCTTTTTAACATAGTGAAGAGAGTCTGGATTTTCACTTTTTTCTTACATTTAATACAATCATCAGGTCTTCTGTGTTGTGCTTTTTTCTTTATTTTGCAGAACTGTGTACAGTCTGTTTCTTTCCAGAGGTTCTTTAGATGAGCGTTTCAGGGGTTTCCACCTCACCACCATATGACTTCTCTTCCCTTACTTTTCCTTCATCATTTTGTATTCATTAACACAGAGATGCAGGAAGTGGGGGTGCTGAGGGGGCTGCAGCACCTCTGATTTCAGGACTGCTTATGCTAAAAACACCAAGAATAATGCAGAGATCTACACTTAATAAATAACTAGTGTGGCAAAGACTTATGTGCTTGTTTCCGAGTGGAGCTTGTGTTGAGTTTTATTTATATTTTTTTCAAAACCTGCAGTAACTGCTCTGTAAGTTAATGCTGTATTTTTATTACAGCAAGTCAAATTGCTTCCCTTGACAACCTTAGCTGCTTTGGGGGCGTCCCTAAAACACAGGTTGAGGCGCAAAAAGAGAAAGTGTGTGCAGAGATGGAGGCCAGTTCGGTTTCAGTCACAAAGCAGGTTACTACTGTTAAAAACAAAAAATAATACTGTTAAACTAAAAAAAAACAGCTAATGTAATAATAATAATAATAATAATAATAATAATAATAATAATAATAATAATAATAATAATTTATCTACCCTTATATCTCCCGCTTACTGTATTCCAATAATAAATCTTGCCACGCCACATATCAACAATCTGATTAGTCACTATTTGGTCAATCTGCATAAAGTTTGTCCAGAATGAGACCAGAGTGATGCGCATCAGTGGTCTGATGTGTCAGTCAGATGTATATTTTGTCATCTCTTACCTTATTATAATGCAGTATAACACATTCTGTTTGATGTATCAAAAAAAAAAAATCGAAAAGGCAAATCAGTTAGCATGACACCACCATTCACATCATCATGTATATACAGCTAAAAATGTAATGATCCATAACACCTTTTCATGTCCCTGCATATGTATAACCACAGTTCCAAGAAAGTCGTGTAAAATGTAAATAAATGTAAATAAAAACAGAATGCAATGATTTGCAAATCTCATAGACCCATATTTGATTCAATACAGAACACGGGACACATATCAGTTGAAAGTTTCATGAAAGACATTAAGTCATTTTGAAGTTGATGGCAGCAACACATGTCCAAAAAGTTGGGACAGGGGCAATAAAATGCTAGAAAAGTAAGTGGTACTAATAAAAAAAACAGCTGGAGAAGCTGTTTGCAACTAACTCACATGACTGGATACATAAAGAGAGCATTTTAGAGAGGCAGAGTCTCTCAGAAGCAAAGATGGGAAGATGTACACCAATCTGTGAAAAACTGCATCTAAAAATTGTGAAGACTTTGGATATGTCAACATCTACAGCACATAATATCATTGAAAGATTCACAGAATCTGGAGAAATCCCTGTATGCAAGGGACAATCAATATTGGATGATCGTGATCTTCAAGCCCTCAGGCAGCACTGCATTGAAATCAGGCATGATTCTATACTGGAAATCATTGTATGAGCTCAGGAACACTTTCAGAAATCACTGTCTGTGAACACAGTTTGCTGTGCAATCTACACATGCAAGTTAAAGCTGTATCATCAAAGAAGAAGAAATATGTCAACATGTGCCAGAAATGCTGCCGTCTTCTCTGGGCCAAAACTCATTAAATTTGACTGAGGCAAAATGGAAAACTGCTCTATGATGAGACAAATCAAAATTTGAAATTCTATTTTGAAAGCATAGATGCCGTGTCCTGCGGACATCCAGCTGGACATCCAGCTTGTTTTCAGCGCAGTTCAAAAGCCTGCTTCCTTAATGGTATGAGGTTGCATTAGTGCCTATGGTGTGGGCAGCTTACACATCTGGAAAGGCATCATCAGTGCTGAAAAATATACAGATGTTAGAACAACACATACTTCCGTCCAGATGTTGTTTTTTCAGGAAGGCTTTGCATTTTTTAGCGAGACAACACTAAAGTACATGCTGCATCCAAGAGTCTGGGTGCTGGACTGGCCTGTCTGCAGTCCAGACCTTTCACCAATGAAAAACATTTGGCACATCATGAAATGAAAAATCCAGCAATGAAGACCCGGCACTGTTGAGCAGCTAGAATCCTACTTCAGACAAGAATGGGACAACACTCCTCTCCCGAAACTCCAGCAACTGCCCCCACACTTCCCAGATTGTTACAGATTGTTATTAAAATAAGAGGGGATGGTACCCAATGGTAGACACAATAACTTTTTTGAGATGCATTGCAGCCTTCAAATTATAAATAAACGAATATTTTTCATGAAATTGTAAAATGTCTCACTTTCAACATCTGATTTGTGTTCTATGTTCTATGGTGAATAAAATATGAGTCTACAGATATTTACAAAATCATTGCATTCTGTTTTTATTTACATTTATTTACATTTTACACAACGTCACAACTTTTTTGGAATTAGGGTTGTACATAAATCTGAACCTGAAGGCCCTCAATTCAAGTCAGTTTGGCAGTCATTTGCCATATGATCCGCACGTATATGCTGTACACTCACTTGGAAACCATCATGATTTGTATTTACCATCTTGTAGTGGGCGGTTTACCTGTTCATCTGGTATCTTGGTTGAAACTCTTCCTCCAGGTTTTGCTATAGGCCAGGCCAGACCACACCACATTTGGCTCCGCTATCCTGCGGCCGCCCCAGTGAAGGCTGAATTTCAGAGGCAATGAAAGATTTAGGCCCTTCAGTGATCTGCTGTCAGAGGGAATTCTTCTTAGGATAAAAGTTGTGTGTCTGGAGGCTCCGTGGCTTTCCTGAAAGAGATCACAGTGAGCACTTTAGTGTTGGCGAGACTGCCCAAGCTTCACTGCAGTAGTGATGTACTGAAGTAGATCCATCTGAACAGCAGTCTTCTTCCACATCTCTGAAATTTGCACATTTTGCAGGACTCACATTTCTGGATATTTTACATAGGCCAGTGTTAGTGCAAATATTAGCACTATTGTGTCTTATATTCAACAACAATTATTAATTTATCGCTTAACTGTTTGCATTTTTTCCACTTAAGCGGCTGTTAGGAATGTAAATCAGCAGCAGCAGCTCTATGCCAGGACTCTATACTGAAAAAAACTATATATGGAATTAACTTTGATATATAAGGAATCTTCTTCTTCTTCTTCTTTCGGCTGCTCCCTTTAGGGGTCACCACAGCGGATCATCTGCCTCCATCTTGCCCTATCCACTGCCTCCTCTGCTTTTACACCAACCATCTCCATGTCCACCTTCACTACATCCATAAACATACATTCTCTGAGGTCTACCTCTTCTCCTTCTGCCCGGCAGCTCCATCTCCAACATTCTTTGCCCAATATATCCACTATTCCTCCTCAACACATGTCCAAACCATCTCAACCTGGCCTCTCTGGCTTTATCTCCAAACTGCTCCACCTTCACCGTCCCTCTGATCTGCTCATTTCTAATCTTGTCCATCCCAACGAAAATCTTCATCTCCGCCACCTCCAGCTCAGCCTCCTGTCTTTTAGACAGAGCCACAGTCTCCAAACCAAACATCATAGCAGGACGCACTGCTGTCTTGTAAACCTTCCCTTTCACTCTTGCTGCTATCCTTCTGTCACACATCAGCCCTGACACCCGTCTCCACCCACTCCATCCTGCCTGCACCCTCTTCTTCACCGCTTTTCTACACTGTCCATTGCTCTGGATGGTTGACCCAAGATATTTGAAGTCATCCACCTTTACGACCTCTACTCTTTGCATCTTCACCTTTCCACCTGCCTCCCTCTCATTCACACACACATGTATTCCATCTTGTCTCTACTGACCTTCATTCCTCTCCTCTCCAGTGCAAACCTCCACCTCTCCAGATTCTCCTCCACCTGCTCTCTACTCTCACCACAGATTACAATGTCATCTGCAAACATCATGGTCCATGGAGCCTCCTGCCTGACCTCATCTGTCAACCTTTCCATCACCATTGCAAACAAGAAGGGGCTCAAAGCTGATCCCTGATGTAACCCCACCTTCACCTTGAAACCATTTGTCACTCCAACTGCAGACCTCACCACTGTCTCACTATCCTCATACATGTCCTGCACCACCCTAACATACTTTTCAGCTACACCTGACTTCCTCATATAGCACCACAGTTCCTGTCTTGGCACCCTATCATCTGCCTTCTCTAGATCCACAAAGACACAATGCAGCTCCTTCTGACCTTCTCTGTACTTCTCTACCAACACTCTCAACGCAAAAACTGGCATCTGTGGTGCTCTTTCTGGGCATGAAACCAAACTGCTGCTCACTGATCTGAACCTCTCGCCTTAGCCTTGCTTCAACAACTCTTTCCCATACCTTCATGGTGTGGCTCATCAACTTTATACCTCTGTAGTTACTGCAGCTCTGCACATCACCCTTGTTCTTAAAAATGGGGACCAGTGCACTGCTTCTCCACTCATCAGGCATCCTCTCACTCTCCAGGGTTTTGTTAAACAACCTGGTTAAAAAGTCCACTGCCTTCTCTCCTAAACATCTCCATACCTCCACAGGTATGTCATCTGGACCAACTGCCTTTCCATTCTTCATGCTTTTTAAAGCTGCCCTCACGTCCACCTTACTAATTCTCTGCACTTCCTGATCCACTATCCCCCCCACCCCCACCCCCCCCCCCCCGTTGTCCTCCTCTCTTTCTCGTTTTCCTCATTCATTAGTTCTTCAAAGTCCTCCTTCCATCTACTCAACACTCTCTGTTCACTCACTAGTACCTAGTACATTTCCCTCCTTTGATATATAAGGAATGAACTTTGATATATATTGAATGAAAGTCGCTGTTGAAGGGTTGAGGATGGCCAACGAAAACTGCATGAATAAACGGACATTAATAAACTCCAGGTGGAGCTTAAAGGAAGGGAATTCTGATAAAGTGACCAGTATGTATACACAGTGATCCCTTGGACGGAGTGATCTGAGAGTGGCTGATATATGATGTGAAGTCACAGATGGATGGAGCTTCAATATTTAGATAATTGGACATGGTGCAGAAGAAGAGTCAGATGAGGCCGTAATTTCTGTTTGAAATCAATCAGATATCAGAATCTGTTTGAAAAAGCTCTTTTATTGAGAGAAAGGGGAAAACAATGCCACAACGATTGAGGTAGGCCACTCCTAGCCCCACTCTTTCGTCTGATGGTCACCAAACACTCTCACTCACTCTGAGCTGGACACAAAACAACACAGTAAACACACACAGTGTAACTGAAGAACAACAACATAGCGCGCATGTGCTGGCCGTGCATGCGGCCTGTTACAGTAGCTCCCGTTCGTGTTTTTCGTTTTTCTTTTTAACTTTTATTTATCTTTCTAATATTTAATTTATTTGACGAGGCAACTTAGTGAAGCTGTGCCCTCTCGAAACATGCTAGCAGAGTCTGTTTTTTCATCATGAAAGTGCTTCTTTCACTCTCCTGGCCACTTAGTTTACACCTAGGATCAGCTGATCGCGCTGAAGCTGGCCGCCATGGCGACCAGGACAATGAATATCCCCGAAGAGCTTTGGAAACGGATGCAGAGGGGATGCAGAGGAGGAACAAACCAGCGCACAGAGAAAGCGATGGTGAGACGGCGGAGGTTTATGTAGAATACGGGATATAAGCTGCGTCTCCCCTCCCTCATCATGGGCAACGTGAGTGTGCTGGCGAATAAGATGGACAAGCTAACAGCACTAGCCAGGAGTCAGAGGGAGTACCAGGAGTGTAGTTTAACGTGCTTTTCGGAGACATGGCTACACAAGGACATTCCTGATGACAACATTTCCATCAAACGTTTCCATTGATTCAGACTATTCAGGCCAAATGGGGCTGCACCGAGAGCGGTAAGAGCAAAGGAGAAGGACTAGCAGGACGCACTGCTGTCTTGTAAACCTTCCCTTTCACTCTTGCTGCTATCCTTCTGTCACACATCAGCCCTGACACCCGTCTCCACCCACTCCATCCTGCCTGCACCCTCTTCCTCACCTCTTTTTTATAATAATATAAATATAATAATTTAATATAATTATATATTGAATATATATTTAGAGAGAGAGAGAGAGAGAGAGAGAGAGAGAGAGAGAGAGAGAGAGAGAGAGAGAGAAAAAAAAAAAAATATATATTCAATATATAATTATATTAATCAAAAAATAATACAGAAGCGTGTTCCCTGTAGACATTGTTGATATTTTACTACAGAACAAAACCTTGTATCTCCAAAATGGTATTTTTACAGGAGAAGGAAAAATCTCCTTTACTTTTAATGTAAATCAATGAAACCAGACTTTTTGCAAACTCATTTCAGACCATTTATTTTGCTCTATTTTTCATGAAATTGTAACACAATGAGCAGTAGGTCTTTCCAAATTATGTCAAAAACTTAATGGAGCACAAAAAACAAAAATGGAGATACGAGGTATATTTATTTCAACAGCAGCAATATACAAGTTATCTGTTACATTTGTATGAAACAACACACATATCTGAAACATATTTTAGCTTTTTAGCAGTTTCAGGCCAAGACTTTCTTTCTAAATGAGAGTTCTGACACTCTAACCCAACTGAATATCTGTTCAAAGCACGTATGCAAATGTAGACTGAGTGCAATGCAGATGTGCAATTAACAGATGTGCATGTAGCAATTTTTAAGGCCAAAATGAAATATTCAAAAGCAGCCATGTCAAGACATCAGGGAAGGCAATGAATCGTCACCGATTTGTTAATGATACATATGTTAGCTGTTTTCCTGCTTGGCTGGCTGCCACTTGCCGGTGGAGAATAAATAGAGTTGCTGAAAAATTATGGGGTGCATAATTCATATCATCATTTGCTCCAACTGACAAGCTCGGCAATTACCAGTGACCCTGGACAACAGCAGGCCACACGCGGAAAACCTCGGAAGCCATCAACGGCCAGGTGCAGAGCGGAGAGGCAAACAGCTGTTTGTGATTATCTCTGCTTTCTGTTCCTCTTTGTTTCTTTGTTGATAGTTCCTCTGGTTCTGATCAATACATATCATCCAAGGCCTCTTTCCCTCTCTGTACTGCAATAAATCATATCTTAGCCAGTGATTATCTTAAATATACTCTGTACATCTATTAGTTCTCATCATGAGCGACCAAAGGTTTTTAACTTATTTCTAGATGTTTAACTTCTTTAGGCACCACCTCATTTCCAAAAAAACTTGGGGCGCTGTGAAAAATGTAAATAAAAACAAAATGCAATGATGTGCAAATCATTTAAACCCTATATATCATTGAAAATGCTTCAAACATATCAATTGTTGAAACAGAGAAATTTTATTGTTTTTTGAAAAATATGTGCCCATTTTAAATTTGATGCCACATGTTTTGACAGATGGTGTAACGCAGAGCGATGAGGAGGCGGACGTTTGTGCAAAGAAAAGCAAGACTTATTCGGGGCAAATCCAGGGTCTTAGTCAAGACAGTCCAAATTCACTGAGCCAACACAGAGAGCAGGAGGGACAGACATAATGAAACTAACACAAAATTTAAAGAATACTCTTAGAACAGATCACACACCCACCATATAAAACATACAAACAAAGACCAACAAGAAACACAGGAAAACACAGGGCTTAAATACAAACAGGGATAACGAGGGTTCACAAGACACAGGTGGAAAACAGGTGGGAACAATCAGGGGCGGAGTCAGAAAACAAGGGGGCAGGACCGGGAAGGAATCACAACAAATGCACATGGACATGTAAACAGATGCACATGGAAGACCGGGAGGGTGCCAATCATGACAGAGGCCAACAAAAGACTGGTAAAGTTGCGTAATGCTTAAAAACACACCTGGTGGTTGATTGGCAACAGGTCAATAACATGATTGGGTACAAAATGAACATCTCAGAGAGACCAAGTCTTTCAGAAGTAAAGATGAGGAGGGGTTCACCTGCACCATCAAATAGAGCAGCAACTCAAGAAAATAGGAAAGCACTTTTGCTTTTCATCGTCTATGGTACAAAATAACATTAAAAGATTCAGACAATCTGGAGAAATCTCTGTATGAAAGGGATGAAGCCAAAAACCAGATATTATTACAAGTAAAAATATATCTAGAAATGGGCAGAACAACAACAACAACAACAACAACAACAACAACAACAATGATAACGATAACAGATGTTTATTTATAAGCACACAACTTTTTGGTGCTATATTGAACCATATACAGCACATTCCTTATCAATCTGAAGAACTATTTCACCATGCAGAGGCATTCATGTTTCTATATAGAACCATTTTCTTTACTAAAGAATCGTTTCTAAGTATGTATCATATTTTTATAACAGTCTCATAAAAAGAAATATCAGATGCTGTATATTGATTAGGGCAGCACTGTGGTGTGGTGGGTAGCTGTTGCCTCACAGCAAGTAGGGCCTGGGTTCGATTCCCCAGCCGGGTGACCAGGGTTCTCCCCATGTCTGCGTCCGAGCCTCCCACAGTCCGAAGACGTGCAGTCAGGCCAAGTGGACGTGGTAAATTGCCACTGGGTGTGAGTGCATGTCTGTCTGCCCTGTGATGGACTTGCGACCTATCCAGGGTGTATCCTGCCTATCCTGCCTTTTGCCCAATGAAGAAGAAGGAGAAGCAGTATAGAAGGGGTGTGTGTGTGTGTGTGTGTGTGTGTGTGTGTGTGTGTGTGTGTGTGTGTGTGTGCATTGATTAGATTTGAGATGCTCTGCAGTGCGACTAGCTTCTGCACAATCACTAATATGCTGATGGTCCAATTCAGGCCACTGCCAGTCACTTGAATTTGATGGGGAAATTGGGTTCCATTCAACAAGTTCTCTCCCCGCAGACCTTCAGAGTGGCGTGTCTTGAGTAATTCTGCCCATCTTCTCTGAATTAAGTGTAATTATAGGAGTGCTGCTTGGCATGTTTGTCAGGGACGAGGCAGTGCTGTTCTCAACAAATGAACTGCGGTGGACGATGTGAATCTCAGAGGCACTATCTGTAATAGTTGGCTGGCACTCAATTGAGGCTTATACAAACTGGCCTCTCCAGTTGGTGTTTAGAGTTGAACAGAATGCTTTGAAAATGTAGTAGTGGAAACTGAATATACCGTCCTAAATGTATTTAATAGCGTATTCCATTAGAGCCCACAAAACAGTGGCATATTCAGAATATATTTAGGGTACATACTGATAAGGCACCTGAGAGAACCTTTTTTTTTTTTCGTTATCGCTGTTATCAGTCGACAGTTTCCTTGATGTAATTATTCTTATATGTTTCAAGAAAAAAAAAATCACTTACCATTTAAAATCTCGCTGAAACTGTATAAAGTGACTATTCTGAGTTCTGCCTTTACAAAATGTAACTTAGACTGAAAACAGATTCATCATTTCTATATTCTGAATACGTATTTCCAATACTTCTGTTACATCCCAGCTCTGCTGAATGATAATAATAAATTTTATTTATAGAGCACTTTCCATGCTGGTAGCTCGAGGTGCTTTACAGTCAGGAGATAAAGATTATGCAAAACTTCTACAAGAAATTGAACGCATTCATTTAGAATCACAAGAAAAGGACACAGGTCAAATTAAAAGATGAACACCATGAGACATAAGCTAGAGTTTTAATGAAGCGCTGAGTTAAAGAGCTGCGTTTAGAAGGAATAGCAGAAAGAATCTCTCCACATTTTCTGTATTTTACAGAAGGTGTTTGTAGGTCAGGGTCATAGATCTAAGATCACTTGCTGGAACATAGACAGACGCTCTGTGATGTAAGTGGTGCTTTATGGTCATTAGGAGCCATAAAAACTAGTAGCAGAACTTCATAATCTATCCTGAATGATACAGGCAGCCAGTGCAGAGTGACCTGATCTTTCCATGTTGTTTTTGTTAGGATGATGATGCATTGTGTACGAGTTATAAAGGATATATTGTTTTCTCCAGTAAGTCCACTAAGATGATCATTACAGTGATCAACTCTGCTTGTAATAAACACATGAACAAGTTTCTGAGTCTACTGTGTCGTTCTGAGATTCAAAAGGCTGAAATTTTGCGATGTTTCTCAAACGACAGTGACTGGCTTCTGCATGTTACATGCCGTGAAACAAGTTTGAGTGCAACACTTTCAGTTACTCCACATTCTGGCCAAATAAGCAGCTCATAATGATTGATGCACCATATCATACTCGGTATAAAGCCATTTGCAGAGAGTTATTTAAATGATCGCAGCAATTTTTCCTGTATCTTTTTCTTCCATCTCTATGTCTGTGATGTATCTGTTTATCTGTTTATATTAGAGCTTTTAATCTGTCCTATGTATAAAAATGTTTAAGTAGCCGTTATTGTTATAGCCTACTTGATACGTCACTCAATCTGTCTTAAAAGCACTGTGAATTCCTTAAGAAGCTCATCTCTGTGTCTTCTTCTGTAATAATTTTCATCCTTACACTCTCAGAAAAAAAAGGTACGACACGGTCACTGGGGTGTTACCCTCAAGGGCACATCTCAGTACCTTTAGTCAGGGAACATAACTGCACCATAATCCTTTGAAATTTTCTAAGTTGAACTGACTCCAAAGCTCCCCCTCCCCCCGCCTCATCGCCAGGCTTTTTATTATATTCTATATTTTATTATTTAAAAACTTATTTAAGGTACACAGTTGGACCTTAAAACCACTGTTGTGTCTGATATTTCTTATTTTGAGATTGTGCACTTATTATAAGCTTATTCAGCTGATTTTACCCGTTATAAGTCACTTTATGAAGTAAAGGTCTCACTATATATTGTTTCATGCACATTTCTTACAACAAGAAAAATGGTCTACCTATACAGTGAGATCATTTTTCTTAATATAATTACTGAAAACAAGTAAAAATGTTTTTAAATAAGATGAATAATCTTAAAATAAGATGAACAATCTCAACAGGAGAAACACTGGATAAATTGACTAGAATTAAGATCATTTTAATTGGCAAGATATTATTTTTAGCAGTGTGTGGAAAATCTCTGCCCACTTTTTACATGTTCCCATCATGTGTTGCGCCACCGTGAAGAAGAGGAAGCTGTGCATTCTCTGTTTTACGGCGCACGCTGTCATACATGACTGCCAGTTTCACATAAAATACATGGGCTGAATGATTTGTGCCAGAAACAGCCAGAAAGGGTTCAGTACACCAGCTTTTCTAGTTGCAATTCAAGTCAAGTCGAGTCAAGAGGCGTTCGTCATTCCATCTATGTACATCACGGAGCAACAAGGAACAGAATAGACAGTACAAAGTGCAAAATGCAGAAGTAAGTGTGCAAAAAATGAGACTAGAAACAATAAATGATAAATAAAACAGACGTTAGACGCAGTAAACAGACAGGACAGCGCAGCGCTGACACAGCACTCACTTCTGAGCATGAGGTCGGGTGGTGGAATAAGATTATTTAACATGCTGTGATCTGTGAGTTTACGCAGTCAGATGACATATGAGAGCACAGTAGCTGCCGAGGTAGTATTAAACACTGTATTAGCAGCAGGTTCCAGATAATGCAAAAGAGCATCAAAAGAGTTGTGAGTGTAGAGTATGAGTGTGAGGGGGGGTGGAGGGGGGATTAGCTCAGTCCTTGTGAGTTAAAAAACCTGATCGCTTGAGGAATAAAGCTGTTGCAGGGTCTGGCAGTGGTGGCACGGATGCTCCGGTACCTTCTGCCAGACGGCAGCAGTGAGTAAAGTCTGTGTGAGGGACGGATGGGGTCGTCCACAAAGCTGGTGGCTCAGGCTCAGTTTTCCAATCAGCTGCTGAGGAATGATGGTGTTGAACTATGAACTGAAGTCTATGAACAGCTTTCTGATGTTTATTGTCCAGGTGGGTGAGAGCCAGGTGGAGCGTGGTGGAGATGCGTCGGGTGTTGAGCGGTTGGGGTGATATATAAACTGAAGTGGGTCCAGACAGGGGCAGGTCTGGTCTTTGATGTGCCTCATGACAAGCCTCTCGAAGCACTTCATGATGACGGGAGTGAGTGCAAAGGGACAGCAGTAACTGAGGCAGGACACTGGAGACTTCTTTGGCACAGGGATGATGGTGGTGAACTTAAAGCACATTCGATTCACTTTGCCTCTCTGATGGCAAGGGAAAGCTTGGCTCTGGCTATCCTGAGGCTTGCCTCATCCCCTGACTTGAAAGCCTTGTCGCAGGTTCTCAGCAGCATGTGCACCTCTGCAGTCATCCATGGCTTCTGATTGGGTTGTGTAGTGATGAGTTTGGAGACAGTAACATCATCAATGCACTTGCTGATGTAGCCAGTCACTGATTTTGTATACTTCCCCAGGTTGATGGAGTCACCGGTAGTTGCTGCTACTTTGAACATCTCCAAGTCAGTGTGCTCAAAACTGTCCTGAAGAGCAGAGAGAGCTCCTGGCACAACAGCCCCCCCGGGGTGGAAAGTCAGCATACTGGTAGAATTAAGGGAGCACTGACTTCAGATTAGCACTGTTGAAATCACCAGCAACAAACTGTCAGTCTGGGTGCGTGTTTTGGAGATCGCTGATAGCGCTGTACAGCTCGTTCAGTGTGGCGTTGGCATTAGCACTGGGAGCTACACACACCACTAATACGTACACCGTTGTCAGCTCTCTTGGCAAATAAAAACAAATTCAAAACCAAAATCACAAACATGTAGCTAAACAATATTAGATGTTGTTCTACATGTTATTGCAGCATTTTAGATATTTCATTTCAACCTATCACAGAGAAAACACAGCAACTCACTCAAAGAGAAACAAACACAGACCACTCTGTCTCTCCTGGTAAAGGTTTACAAGGCCTTGAATGAAAGCATGGAATCAGGCTGTCAAGTAAGAAATAAGATTAAGTGATACTTTTTTGATCCCACAAACGGGGAAATTCCACCTCTGCATTTAACCCATCCGTGAAGTGAAACACCACATACACACTAGTGAATACACACACACTAGGGGGCAGTGAGCAGTGACTGTCGGCCCTGGGGATCGAACCGGCGACCTAACCTCCAGCCCACGACTGCCCCAAAGTCATATACCGCAACTGCCCGTCATAGAAGGGCCGTCAAACAACCAGGAATTCACTAAACTGCTGCTGCCATCAAGCTGTCGTTTACACAGAATCCACTGCACAGGTATACATGCCTATGTTCTTTACCTTCTAATAGTGTTTATTGAACTATACTCAGAGGACACACTATTAGGAGGCACCCACCTTGTGTTTCCACTAAGTGGCCACTTTTTATTTTTTATTTTTTAAACACATACCATGTGCTTCCACTTACTGGCCACTTTATTAGAAACACCCACTTAGTATTTCCACTAACTGGCCACTTTAATTGAAACACCCACACTTTTGTCTTGACTTTCCCCTGGTGACGGGTGTCGAGGTCACTCTGAACTCAATGAAAAGACCATGATCACATTCTCGCCTTCAATAAGATGTGCAGTCTGAAACACAGCTATATGGCGCACTAGCATCACCGCCTCAACCTCACCGTTTCATTTAAGCTCTGCCCCACTCTGTTCTTACAACACTTCCCAAATTCTTCCCACCACAGGCTTGTTTTCACGCAGGAACCTTTCAGTATAGTGACCAGCTCGATTACAGACTGTAGGCCATCGGTTTCTCTACACTGTCGATTTTTGTGTCTCTGTTCATACAAAATATTAATGAGCTTTATCAGATCCAAACAAATCACTCAACAAATGTCATGTATAAATCCACCTGGTTAAAGCATCTCTGCTGATATATCTGTGTCTCGTTGATATATTTTAATCTGATTTATTCACACTAAGTGTGGCTTTTTAAAAAAGCGCTATATAAATAAAGAGCGTTATTATCAGAGCGACACGGTGGAGCAGCTCTGCTGTCAGTAGCCTCTGGTTTAATGCTGCAGCAGCTATAGAGTGGAAGAAACTGCCGTTTTTTGCATAAAGGTTTTCCATCTGCAACCATGGCAATGCACGACTGCCACTGTCTCCCACCCACAGCTGCCCAGAGCCATGCTGGATGAGGTGTGGGAGTCAGTGGACCCTGCTGTTCTCAGACCTGCTGGAATTAAACACTGAGCGGCCTGTTCATAATATCTCATTTGTAGCTACACTGATTGATCCTTTTATCAGAAACACTGATCATTTATTAAACAATGAACTATTGTTTTACGCTGAGCTACACGTTTTAATAAAATGATGAGTCGTCAAGGCTGAAGAAAACGGTCTTATATGGAACCATGCACACTCAAAGAACCCTTCGCATGATTAAAGGGTTCTTTGCATCATGAAATAGTTCATCAAGTCTTGTGCCACCATGAAGAAGAGGAAGCCGTGAGTTCTTGGTTTTACGGCGCACACTGTCATACATGACTGCCAGTTTCACATAAAATACATGGGCTGAATGATTTGTGCCAGAAACAGCCAGAAAGGGTTCAGTACATCAGCTTTTCTAGTTGTACTTAATCACAAATAAACAACATTAGACCAGAACCATTTAATCACACAAAGGTTCTATTCAGAACCAGTTTCTTTACTAAAGAAACCTTGAAGAACTGTTTTTAAGAGTGTACAGACTACACAAAAAGGCATGCAACAGAGGAAATCTGGATCAGTACTTACGTTAGTCACATAAAGTAACTTGAGAAAATATTGCTCAATGTCTTGACAACAAAAACACCCCCCCCCCCACCAAAATAGCTGTCCAGTCAACACAAAGAAAAAAAAAATTTTAAAACACATTTTTAAAAATAAACTGAAAGAAACAAAGAAAAACCCCAGAACTTACATCTAATGTGTTTTTATACTGTTCTTGATTTAAAACAAGTCAAATAATTTACTAATGACTGCTCTGTGTTTCCCTGCGATGGACTGGTGACCTGTCCAGGGTGCATCCTGCCTTCCGCCTGATGACCGCTGGGATAGGCTCCAGCACCCCCCGCGACCCTGAGCGGCTTAGAAAATGTGTGTGTGTGTGTGTGTGTGTGTGATCTGTTTTTAGAACTGAGGTTTGTATTAACTATGGCCAGTCAGTGTACAGTGTGCCTACCTAACTGGTCATGGCTTTAAACAATGGTCAGATAAATGTAAGGGGAGGGAATGTAAAGAAAACGTAATTCAGAAATTCTGATTCCGAGTGTTGATATACGAAAAAAATCTACACATTCTTATGAAGTCAAATAAAGGTTCTGTGACTGTATTGCTAAAATAAACCTTTAGCTTCTGTAAAGTCACTGACCTTGCAACAGTGCATTGTTGGCAAATACTAATGAAACTCAGCATATAGCACGAGTAACCTTTAACGAGGACAGATCTAATTAGAGATGGCGAGTTTAATTAAGTGCAGCGTACAACAGCACAAAAGCTTACATTCAGCACACAGCAGGAGCTGGTAAAGGACCGCTCCAGCACTGATACAGCTATGCTTTCTTTATTCTTACAGTGGCAAACCAACCGTGAGAATAAAGGATTTCACCCTTCAGCACAGCTGTGAACTGGATAATGATTCAAGAGTGGAAGAAATAGAACCAGAGGAACATCCGCAGAGTGGACTTTATCTCTCTGGGGTCCACGAACTGACCCATGCTTCTATATCAGTTTTTGTATCTTTGTGATAACCCAGTGCAGAAATCCAGTTCTCTTTCCATTCCATCTTATCACAAGATCATACAAGACTCACATCTGGAGTTATGAGCCTATGAAGAGGGGCTGAGATACACTGCCTCTTCAGTTCCAAAAATGTTGGGACAGTATGTGCAATGCTAAAGCAAAAAGCAGTGATTAGTAAACTCTGCTTGTATTAAATTGAAAACAGTAAAATATGGTATTTGTGTTTTATTTTAGGGAGTATTTATTTTTGAAAATACATGCAGCACACACACACACACACACACACACACACACGACAGACACTGGATTTAGAACTTTACGCTGGTAACAACCTGGACAGTCTCTCTTATTTTGCCTGGAAAACAACATCCATTATTTCCATAAACAATCTGAAAAGTTGATTCCTCAGAGAACTACACACGTTTCCAGATCATCAGTCCACTTCAAGGAAGTTGGCGGCATTTTCGGAAGTTGATATACGATTTCCATTGTGCATAAATCAGCCTTAACCTGTATGTGTGGATGAAGTGCTGTGTTTATTGACAGTGGTTTGTATTCCAAGCCTAGGTGGTCACCATCACAGAAATATGCCAGTGTTTACTGCAGGCCTGACTGAGGGGGTGATGGTCACTCAGGTAAATCAGGTGCTTCAGTTGTGTTTTTGGCTTTTTCCTTCACACACAGATGTTTTAAGAGCTGTTTTTCCATCTTTTGATGATACTTTGCACAGTGGATAATGAAATAAAGAAAATACTCACAATTGCTCACTGAGCAACATTGAAATTGTCTTAAAAGTGGCAAACCTCAACCCATCCTCACTCAAAGGATCCTGGATGCTATTTTCTGCTCAAGCACGATTATGTTTTCATAACATTTAAGAACATTTGTAGCCTAAAAATGGCCCTGTCACTTTTTTTGGAATGTGATACAGATTTTAATTTAAAAATGAATACATGTTTACAAAAATTAATGAAGTTGTCTTTTAAAAAAAAGTTGAAAATGGATCAACTAATCACTGCTTTCTGTTTTTATTAGCAATTCAAAGACAAACACATGACAAACCACAACTTTTTTGCAACTGAGGTTTGCACATGAAGAAACATGGGCATGGACCTGTGTTGAGCTTCAAAAAGCATGTGCATATTTGTTGGCTTTTGTGACATCACAAAAACAGTACGCAACAGGCTTTTTTGCAGCTTTGTTTCTAGTTTGTACAGACTAGAGAACGTTTTTGTAACTTTGAAACGGTGTTTCCATGTCACATCAAGCTCTTTAAATAATAATAATAATAATAATAATAATAATACTAGTTTACTTGATATGGGCTTTTTTAGTCTTGATGATTGGTGTTTATACATTGTTGAAAAGGAGCAAAACCCTCTGCTCACAGAGAACAATCAGCAAGCAATCAGATGTACCATCACAGGCCACAGGACCAATCCTGAACACAACGTAGAGCACAGTGTAGGTTTAAACACGGCAGCAGTAACATAGAAAAATGATGCGTCTCATTGAAATGGTTTCATATGTTGTGAAACACTGGACAAAATTACTCTCCCTGCTCTTCCAGCAGCCTGACCGCAGTTGGTATGCTGGTAATGACAGAATGGTTTTATCCAATATTTATGCATTCCACCAGCCGAGCCTGCTCCTCACCTCTCGCGGCTTTTAGACAAACAGAAGAGAATTTCTGTCTCTGGCGCTGTTTTTCTCTGTTTAAAACCTCCCTCGGGATTACAGATGGTTTCTTCCCTTTTAAATCATCTCATAGCGAGACCCAGACTGTCCAGGCACATTATTGATTATAGCAGGTTTGCGACTTGACTGGCCGCCTAATTTAGAGCCCTTTCATTGTTGTGAAATGAGGGATCCTGCAGCAGCCTCCCGCGGCTCGGATCTGGGGCACGCAGTAGCTTTCTGCCAGCAATTTACTGTCTTTCTCTAGCTGACTGCGCTTCTGTTATCTCCTTACTGCACGACATAATTAAGCAAAAAAGGAGCGATGTTTTAGAGCACCACTGCTTAAATGCTATTCCTCAACCCATTTCCTCATGTTGGATCACTGAGATGGTGTTACAGTGAAAAGCCAAATTACACCGCGGATGTGGATCAGTTATGGACTGACAGGCATTCTGTTTCAGTCGTCTTTTAAAGATTTACTGAATCAATCAGAGACTCCACACGACTCTCCATATCCTTCATAATGGTTCAATAGTGCTGAGGAATATGACAATACATTATATAGCCAAAAATATCCTCCTAATTACTGAGTTCAGGTGTCTGAGCCAAACCTATTGCCAACAGGAGCATAAGATCAAGAAGATAGCCATGCAATCCCCATAGAGAAACACTGGCAGTAGAATGAGTGCTATTGATATGCTCAGTGACTTTACACGTGACTGTCACCTTAGCCACGAGTCAGTTTGTGAAATTGCTGCCTTGTTAGACCTGCCCTGGCCAACGATAAATGCTATGATTGTGAAATGGAAGCTAGTCAAACTCGCAGAGCGGAGCTGCAGAGCGCTGAAGTGCGTGGCACCTAAAATTACACAGTTTTATACAATTATACGCTTCAAACTTTGTATCAGCAGTTTGGGAAGAGCCTTTCCTGTTCAGGCACGACTGAGCCCCTGTGCACAAAGCGAGCTCTATAAAGACCTGGTTTGATGTTGGGTAAGTTTGGAGTGGAGGAACTTCAGTTACGTGTACAGAGCCCTGACCTCAACCCTTCTGAACATACACATTTACATTTGTGGAGTTTGCATGTTCTCCCCGTGTCTGCGTGGGTTTCCCCCGGGTTCTCCGGTTTCCTCCCACAGTCCAAAGACATGCAGTCAGGTCGATTGGAGGTGCTGAATTGCCCCTGGATGTGAGTGACTGTCTGTGTCTGTCTGCCCTGCGATGGACTGGCGACCTGTCCAGGGTGTATCCTGCCTTCCGCCCGGGATAGGCTCCAGCACCCCCCCGCGACCCTGACGGAGAAGCGGCTTAGAAAATGGATGGATGGATGGATGGATGGATGGATGGATTTACACACAAATGTACAAAGCCTCTGTTCAATAGATTGTCCTTATCAAAATCAGTTACCCAAATAATATGTCTGAAGAAACTGATACAGTAAAAGTTTATAAATAAAACATTTAAGACACTCAAAACAGTTTTTGGGTTCTCAGAGGAGTGAGCCTACAGAGCCTCCTGTGGCCCAAATCTGGGACAGGCTGCCTTTATGTTGCCAATTTATTGTGTGTAGTTCACTATGTTTAGGATGTAATTTTTTAGAGTAGCGATGGCCTACAAACACCACAGCAATGATTATTTTAGTCAGAAGACGGAAAAGTTGTCAGCACTTATTTATTGTAATAAGAGAAGAAAATCAATAAGAACTGAATTCATGCTATTCCCAAACGTTTATCTTTGTCTGTGGAGAGAAAGAAAAAGAAAAGAACAGAAATGTTTCCCTTAAAACCCTCTGCAGTGAACTAAGTACACTTCAAACACGACAAGACACTGAACACTCAGTCCTCCTAAAATATAAACTAGTTTTTACTAACAGAGTTTATCATGACTCTTCAGAATGACTGGATTAATCACACAAAGTGTTCGGTGTTTTAGCAAAACTGGAATTGACTAAAGCACTGAAGCAAGACCCCATTTTAGAAAGCTCAAGTTAAAATGAACTACATCTGAAATCACTTTATGTTTGATCTTATATATAAAGGCATGAAAGCACTATAATACTCCATAACATTTATATAATCATTCTGACAGACTGTAATACACTACAGGAAGCGTAGGGGGCGATACGGCTTCTACTGCTTCATTTAAAAAGCTCTATAACGTTCATATGATCCACACAGTCGCTCTGACAGACTGTAATACACTACAGGAAGCGTAGGGGGCGATACGGCTTCTACTGTTTCATTTAAAAAGCTCTATAACGTTCATATGATCCACACAGTCGCTCTGACAGACTGTAATACACTACAGGAAGCGTAGGGGGCGATACGGCTTCTACTGTTTCATTTAAAAAGCTCTATAATGTTCATATGATCCACACAGTCGCTCTGACAGACTGTAATACACTACAGGAAGCGTAGGGGGCGATACGGCTTCTACTGTTTCATTTAAAAAGCTCTATAATGTTCATATGATCCACACAGTCGCTCTGACAGACTGTAATACACTACAGGAAGCGTAGGGGGCGATACGGCTTCTACTGTTTCATTTAAAAAGCTGTATAATGTTCATATGATCCACACAGTCGCTCTGACAGACTGTAATACACTACAGGAAGCGTAGGGGGCGATACGGCTTCTACTGTTTCATTTAAAAAGCTCTATAATGTTCATATGATCCACACAGTCGCTCTGACAGACTGTAATACACTACAGGAAGCGTAGGGGGCGATACGGCTTCTACTGTTTCATTTAAAAAGCTCTATAATGTTCATATGATCCACACAGTCGCTCTTACATTTATGGCATTTGGCAGATGCTCTTATCCAGAGTGACTTACAATAATTCACCAAAAATACCAGTAAAAGTATTAAAAGTTAAAGTATTAAGTTTACCAGTAACAGTAAACAGTTTGGTGAATGAAAAACTACTCCAGGATTTACTGCGAGCTACTTTAAAGACACCACCAGGTAGAATGTGTGTTATAACTGAAATATGTCATTACTGAGTAAGGAGGCTAAAATCTGGTGAGTGTGCACTGCTGTGCGTCATTTTCATTATTTTCTTTTATCTATTGCCTACAGTTTTGTGATGTTTTTACATCATTGAAAATGCAAGTACTCTTGTAACTGTAAACGACTTGATTGAAAAAAAACTGCTCCAGTAATTACTACACAATTTTAAAGGTTATATCCCAAATACTGAACATCCTCGTTCAGTTCTTGAACTCTGAGCAGCTAATTCAGCAAACATCACCTTTACTCCAGCAAACGTACATCTGTCCCCACAAAAAAAGAACACAACTCATCTCAGCCTGGAATGCTTTCAGGTTAATTGGCATGGATCCTATACAGTTTAAGAGCTAAAAAGGAATAATAACGCCATGTTGGAGACACCGCTCACATGACTGTGCATCATCATACCCCAGATCTTCTGCCTGAGGGACTGATGTTTCTCAATAACACCTTCGCTCACACACAGCGTTTTCACATCCCTCACAAAGCGCCAGCCTTTCGCAGTGCATCATCTGAGCTCCCGACTCCACAGGTGCGACCCTTAAGCTCCTCTGGCATGAATGATTTAGCAACACTGTACTCTGCTATACTGATCCGCACAAACCCAGCATCTGTACTGCACCTGTCAGCATGTCAAAGAACTCACACTGTGTTTCTAAGACTGTGTGGAACTGCTAATGTATTTCTACTCTACTGAAATGCCTGCTTATGGTGATGATAAGCTTGGCAGCTAACTAACTCAATAAAGTAACTAGTTGGCAGCTAATGTAACTAGTCCTAAATTATGTAACTAAATAAATACACAACTAATTAGCTAAATTAATTATGCAACTATATAAAACCCATCAAACTAACCAACTAACCAAAAAAACAAAAAACTGAGTGCATAAACAACTAAGTGATAAATTAAATGACCAAGTCTCAGTAAAGCACTAACAAAGATCTCACTAACTAACTATAACGTGCCCGAATGATTAAGACGCTCACGGATGAAAAAAGAGAAAAAGGCTTTAATTGTAAAATCGTGATCCTAAATCGTAGTCAAGGAACAGGCATTGGTCAAAAGACAGAAAACACAAACAAACAAATAAACAAATAAACATTACCAGGCAAACGGAGTCCAAAGGGGTCCAAAACACGGAAAGGTGTTAATCTGGAAATGACAATAACCAAAGTGACCACTCAGCAGATGCAACACCTCACAGCGAACCAAACCAAAAGCCTGGCTTTATGCTACTCTAGGCAAACGAAGACAAGAACAGGTGAAACAGATTAGTATTCAGGGCTGCTGAATGGTGATTGGTGCAGGATGGAAGGTCGTGGCACATGATCTCCCAGAGGATTCTGGGAGATGGAGTCCATGGAGGTGTCAGGGCCGGAGGGAGTCGTGACACTAACTAACTTACTAGGTAACTAACTATCTAAGAGCTATACAAGTGCTGACCTACGTAATAAGCTTGGTAGCCAAGTAACGCAATAAACGAAGTAACTAACATAACTGCTTGGCAATTATGTTAGCTTAGCAAATGAAGTAACTATCATTTACAGCATTTGGCTGACGCTCTTATCCAGAGCGACTTACAATTTGATCATTTTACACAGGGAGGCCAAGGCAGTGTTAGGAGTCTTGCCCAAGGACCCTTATTGGTATAGTGTAGGGTGTTTACCCTGGTCGGGGATTGAACCCCAGTCTATAGTGTAGAAGGCAGAGGTGTTAACCACTACACTATGCCAACCACTACATCATCAAACTAAATTAATTACTATCCAACTCACTAAACTAACCAACTAACTAAAAAACTAAAAAACAAAAACTGTGTAAACAGCTAAGTAATTAATCAAATAACCAATTGTCTCAATAAAGCACTAACAAAAGATCTAATTAACTAACTGACTACCTAACTAAGTACTAAATAAGTGCCTACCTACTCAGTAAGCTTGTCTGCTAACTAACTCAACAAAAACAAAGTAACTAAGATAACTGGTTGGCAGCTGATTTAACTAACTTAACTAATTAAGTAACTAAAATATTCCACTAATTAACTAATTGAATCTAACTATAAAGCTCACTAAACTAACCAACTAAAAAAAACTGTGACTGCGGAAAGAATTTGGTGTAAAGAGTGGCTGTTCCTCATTTCTCAAATCAAAGACAGAAGAGGAGACGAGGAAGATCCCAGTTAATGTGAGGAAGAGCGCATCATCACACTAGAGGAGGATTTCCAGAAGAACGTTAAAACCAAACATTTTGTGGTCATTGAAGTTGGCATCGGCGCCATGACGCTGAGTAAGTTAGCAGCGCCCGTTTGCAGTCACTAATTGTGTGTTTATGAAGTAAAAGGCCTGAAATGCACACAAAGGTGTGAACGCAGCATATACTTGATATTAGGTGCCTGCAATACAAGAATAACTGCTGATATGAGAAGTGATCCCTCCATCACTCTTCCGCTCGATGGTGGAGAGCTGGAGTAGTAAAGCACTGGGGGCTTTTATAATTGAATAGCTGTTTCCAATGAACGCTGGACAACAGAAATGAAGAACAGTAGTAATATCTAAATAGCATTGAGCTGCTCATGATAACATTAAATCTAGTGCAGAAATTTGCCAGGGAAAGAATGTGTCCCTTAAATACTACTTTAAATTAAAATGATTATTGATGGGTTTGGCTCTCTTGTAAAATGTCAACATGTCAAAATGCCTGGAGATTTGACATTTAAAGTCCTGTCTTAATATAATTGCCTAATTAAAGTCAAATAAGGCACTGTGGTGGCCGTAACCCTGAGCGAGTGGTTTGCTGGCAGGTGTGAGTCGGTGCTGTACAGTCCTGTTCAGTCCATTAAACCGTGTTGTGAGACTTTGAGCAGTTAACTGTATCCAACAGATCAAAGGAGAGCTGAGAAATGTATGAAAGAAGTGAATAAATAAAAATGTATATTACTGCCAGAAAGAAAGCAGACAACAAGCTTCTATGTTCACTGTTATAAAAGAAAGAAAGAAAGAAAGAAAGAAAGATATGGGAAAAAGAAAGAAAGAAAGAAAGAAAGAAAGAAAGAAAGAAAGAAATGGGAAAAAGAAAGAAAGAAAGAAAGATATGGGAAAAAGAAAGAAAGAAAGATAGATATGGGAAAAAGAAAGAAAGAAAGATAGATATGGGAAAAAAGAAAGAAAGAAATATAGATATGGGAAAAAAAGAAAGAAATATAGATATGGGAAAAAAAGAAAGAAATATAGATATGGGAAAAAAAGAAAAAGATAGATATGGGAAAAAAAGAAAGAAAGATAGATATGGGAAAAAGAAAGAAAGAATGAAAGAAAGAATAAAAGCAAGCAAGCAAGCAAGAAAGAAAGATATGGGAAAGAAAGAAAGAAAGAAAGAAAGAAAGAAAGAAAGAAAGAAAGAAAGAAAGAAAGAAAGAAAGAAATGGGAAAAAGAAAGAAAGAAAGAAAGATATGGGAAAAAGAAAGAAAGAAAGATAGATATGGGAAAAAGAAAGAAAGAAAGATAGATATGGGAAAAAAGAAAGAAAGAAATATAGATATGGGAAAAAAAGAAAAAGATAGATATGGGAAAAAAAGAAAGAAAGATAGATATGGGAAAAAGAAAGAAAGAATGAAAGAAAGAATAAAATCAAGCAAGCAAGCAAGAAAGAAAGATATGGGAAAGAAAGAAAGAAAGAAAGAAAGAAAGAAAGAAAGAAAGAAAGATATGGGAAAAAGAAAGAAAGAAAGAAAGAAAGAAAGAAAGAAAGATATGGGAAAAAGAAAGAAAGAAAGAAAGAAAGAAAGAAAGAAAGAAAGAGAGAAAGAAAGAAAGAAAGAAAGAAATGGGAAAAAGAAAGAAAGAAAGAAAGATATGGGAGAAAGAAAGAAAGAAAGAAAGATATGGGAAAAAGAAAGAAAGAAAGAAAGAAAGAAAGAAAGAAAGAAAGAAAGAAAGAAAGAAAGAAAGAAAGAAAGATATGGGAAAAAGAAAGAAAGAAAGAAAGAAAGAAATGGGAAAAAGAAAGAAAGAAAGAAAGATATGGGAGAAAGAAAGAAAGAAAGAAAGAAAGATATGGGAGAAAGAAAGAAAGAAAGAAAGATATGGGAAAAAGAAAGAGTGAAAGAAAGAAAGAAAGAAAGAAAGAAAGAAAGAAAGAAAGAAAGAAAGAAAGATATGGGAAAAAGAAAGAAAGAAAGAAAGAAAGAAATGGGAAAAAGAAAGAAAGAAAGAAAGATATGGGAGAAAGAAAGAAAGAAAGAAAGAAAGATATGGGAAAAAGAAAGAAAGAAAGAAAGAAAGAAAGAAAGAAAGAAATGGGAAAAAGAAAGAAAGAAAGATATGGGAAAAAGAAAGAAAGAAAGATAGATATGGGAAAAAAAGAAAGAAAGAAAGATAGATATGGGAAAAAGAAAAAGAAAGAAAGAAAGAAAGAAAGAAAGAAAGAAAGAATAAAAGCAAGCAAGCAAGCAAGCAAGCAAGCAAGCAAGAAAGAAAGAAAGAAAGAAAGAAAGAAAGAAAGAAAGAAAGAAAGAAAGAAAGAAAGCAAGCAAGCAAGAATGAAAGATATGGGAAAGAAAAAGAAAGAAAGAGAGAAAGAAAGAAAGAAAGGCAGGCAGGCAGGCAGGCAGGCAGGCAGGCAGACTGGTGTAGAGTCTCTCCTGATTCCTGGGCTCCAGGCTGGGCCCCTGCTGGGCCGTAGTGAAGGTGACCCTCTGCTCGGCCTGAGTTTAAGGCAGTGGCGTCTCTCCTAGCGGAGACTGAGCAGGACATCAGGATTAAAGACATGATGTTTGAGAACCGGTGCTTCTGATTCCTCCAGATGGACCATCAAGTGATGGTGCCTACCTCTGGGAAGTGTGAGGAGCATGTTATTCCCACTGAACGCTCCTGCTGTGTGGGAGCTGAGGAGCTCTGAGATAAGGAAGGACAATGTGGTGAGGAGTGATGTCCAGTCAGAGATCACTCTGGTCTCTGCAGACAACAGTCGGGTTTAAGCTGATGTTGAGGGACATTAACCCTGTTTGTGTGGGGAGAGCATCTTATCAGCAATGGCAGACGTGCATCTGGGTTCTTCGGCGTTTATCCCAGCGTTCTCAAAGGAGCTACTTAAGAACCGAATAACTGAGATCTGTAGCGCACACCCAGCATCTATCAGCAGCTGGAACAGTTTTCTTATTCAAATTTTCCACTCAAATTGACATTTCCCTTTAAAATGTGCTAAGAAATTCTAAAAAAAAAGAATAAAAATAAAATTTAATAATGGCAATAAATCACGAACAAATGAAATATCAACATCTGATATGGGTGCAAAGATTATTTGATTTCATCGACTAAATTCGATGACCAAATTAGTTGGCAAATAATTTAATAGTCGATTACTTGGCAACATCATTGCGCATGTTTCTTACTCTCCATAGGAATGTTCTCACATTTCCACGTACTGGAGAGTTCACAAGAGCGGGATCTCAGCCTCGAGAACAAAGTCCTCAAAAGCGAGGAAGCATTCCACGCTAAACACAAAAGGCTCGTCAGCTGTTCTGCTCGTAAAGGTGGCACAGGAGCACACCCTCCACGCTGGAGCCTCTGAAGAGGAAACACGTCGCCTCACTGGATACAGAAGATTCGTCTTGGTAAATTAACGAGCTGTTTAGCTTATGCTAATGTTAAAAGCCGTCCTACTTCATGTTGCAAGCTGGAACATTTTCTATTTCTGAAATGCGTCTTCTCTGGAATTGTTAGTCTTCACATCGGAGCCACCGTTGTGCTCCATTTCGCCGAACATACGAGAACATCTGCAAACGGTTTTCTGCTTGTCTCGAGTTCTCTGCTCACGTTTTCCGCCACTCGCAAACAGCTTCAGTGGGTAGTTCTCTGAGAAACACGCAGGGCAGCTGGACGAAGGGTTACCTTTGTATATATGTCGTATATACGTGTATATATATGTTTGTGTGTATATATATATATATATATATATATATAGTCACGATTGGCCCCTCCCAGTCCAGTCCATGTGTTCCTGTTGTTTTGGTTTACCCATGTGTGTTTGTTTTGGTTTCGTGCCAGCCCCCTCGTTTTATGACTCCACCCCTGATTGTCTCCACCTGTTTTCCACCTGTCCCTTGTTATCCCTGTTGTATTTAAGCCCTGTGTTTGTACTTGGTCTTTGCTGGTCTTTGTTGTTTGCTTTGTTTGATCATGCTGTCTGTTTGAACCATTGGAATCATTTATTGCTCGTCATCATGTCTGTATATCGTTCTATCCGTGTTGGCTCTATGACCCTGGACCGTTTTGACCATGACCCTGGATTTGCCCATGATAAAAGTTGCTTATCTCAGTACGTGCATCCGCCTCCTCGCTTCGCGTTACACACACACACACACACACACACACACACACAGCTTTGGAATCAGCCAGTCACATCAAAATAAAACATCTTTTTGACAGGAAAAAGACTCGTTTCGTCTGTTGTATTAGCAGGAAATCTTATTACAGCAGTGGATTTTGAAATTAGGGTTACATTGTTGTCTTCATTGTTACTTAGCAAATCCATGAAACAGCCTCAGACTAAATTTAAAAGCTGATAGCTACATAAGTTATTTTGTAATTGAGTAATCAATAATGTGAATAATCAATTATTCATTTGAATAACCCATTGATTTATTTGTTGCAGCCCTAGCAACGGAAAGCATTTCTTTATTACCGGGTGTTCTGGGTGGTTGTCAGGAATCCCATTTTCTCCGTAGCTTTTGATCCCTTTTCTCAACTTCACTTTAGGAAACTCCTGTATTTTTTATTCAGGCTACTTTCACAGAGCAGGTAAAAGTGGACCAAATATGATTTCATCACCAACTCTTTTTTGTTAGGCTGTTCACAATATCTGAACACGTCACGTCCTAAACTGACCCACTAATTCAGAGAAGAACAATCAGAACGGAGTGAACAGGAGCAGGTCTCAGCTTTATCTTCTCCAACATCACAGGAGCTGATGAGAAGCTCTGATGACTGACCGCTGGACTGGAGCTCGAGCGTGCTGTACACGCCCACTTCTTTGGTTTGTGTCCTTGGATTCTTTAAACTTTGCTTTCAGACTCTTAACCTTTCTTTGACGCTTCAGCCTCGATCTTCTACAGTCACATTTGGATACATCTTTCAAAATCCCTCCAAACACAGAGCGGGGTCTTCTAATGTAGTTTGCACAGAAACATCAGCCCAGATGTTTGAGGTCTTGGCAGCGTAAAGTTATGATGAATGTCGGAGTTGGATTGATGAAAAAGTCGCTTGAATTAAAATCTGGCTGTTCAGACTGAGTCTCACCACATAACGGATACGCATCGGACTTCGGTTTCAATCAAATTAGACCTGAAAATGTCAGAGTCCGTGTGTTCACACACATCTGTATCACATACGAAGAACCTTTTACCTGCGGTGTGAGCAAAGCCTTATTTTCCTTTGACTTTCTCCTTCTTGACACAGGTGGATTATCTCATATCTAATCTCCTTACAAACATCTCCCGGAAAATGAACTTGTACTTAACAAATGTTTTAATACATGAAAGGTGGTGACGGACTGTATTTTATCTCACCATAACACGGAAACATGCATTTCCAAACTTTTTTGGTCAAGAGAACGTCTATTTTATTGGAAAACAAAATGACTTTAAAAAGAAAATGATCAAATTAGCTTTCCAGGAGAGCAAAGGAAGCAGTGGAGTCACATGGCCTTGTCTACAGAAAGAAAGATTTCAGAGAATTGGGGCGAGCGTCACATGGAGCTTCATAACACAGCAAATGATTTGTGTCAGGGGCAGAAGAAGATTTCAGAAGCGGCTCTAAGTGCAAAGAAATAATTGAGTAGATGTCTGTAATGATAAGCGCATATTTCTGAAAAGCTCCTGCAGTGCCAGCTCATTGTGAACTAGATTTAACAACTTAAACAAAAAAGAAATTAGAAGTTTCAGCCAACCGTATTTTTAAGGTCAGCAAAGTTTTATGAGGAGACAGGAACTTCAACATGGAGATACTTTCACTGAAGGGCTCAGAGCAGAGGTTCAACTGTTATAAAGCCTCTTAAGAAGTCCAGATTTGCCACATTTCAGCTTTTCTGACAATGAACTAGGACAGCTGGGAGAGCCGATAAATTGTGAATATGCAGTCTAAGACGTCTGAGCTCCTCTTAGCCACTATCTCCAATGATTAAAGTTGTCTCCAGACAATGGAACAAATTGCTATTTCTATAAATTTGGCCAATTATGAAATGATGTGGACTTTTTGTTTACCCATCACAAAAAAGCTCTATAATGTTCATATGATCCACACAGTCACTCTGACAGACTGTAATACACTACAGGAAGCGTAGGGGGCGATACGGCTTCTACTGTTTCATTTAAAAAGCTCTATAATGTTCATATGATCCACACAGTCGCTCTGACAGACTGTAATACATGGCAGGAAGCGTAGGGGGCGATACGGCTTCTACTGTTTCATTTAAAAAGCTCTATAATGTTCATATGATCCACACAGTCGCTCTGACAGACTGTAATACATGGCAGGAAGCGTAGGGGGCGATACGGCTTCTACTGTTTCATTTAAAAGCTCTATAATGTTCATATGATCCACACAGTCGCTCTGACAGACTGTAATACACTACAGGAAGCGTAGGGGGCGATACGGCTTCTACTGTTTCATTTAAAAAGCTCTATAATGTTCATATGATCCACACAGTCGCTCTGACAGACTGTAATACACTACAGGAAGCGTAGGGGGCGATACGGCTTCTACTGTTTCATTTAAAAAGCTCTATAATGTTCATATGATCCACACAGTCGCTCTGACAGACTGTAATACACTACCGGAAGCGTAGGGGGCGATACGGCTTCTACTGTTTCATTTAAAAAGCTCTATAATGTTCATATGATCCACACAGTCGCTCTGACAGACTGTAATACACTACAGGAAGCGTAGGGGGCGATACGGCTTCTACTGTTTCATTTAAAAAGCTCTATAATGTTCATATGATCCACACAGTCGCTCTGACAGACTGTAATACACTACAGGAAGCGTAGGGGGCGATACGGCTTCTACTGTTTCATTTAAAAAGCTCTATAATGTTCATATGATCCACACAGTCGCTCTGACAGACTGTAATACACTACAGGAAGCGTAGGGGGCGATACGGCTTCTACTGTTTCATTTAAAAAGCTGTATAATGTTCATATGATCCACACAGTCGCTCTGACAGACTGTAATACACTACAGGAAGCGTAGGGGGCGATACGGCTTCTACTGTTTCATTTAAAAAGCTCTATAATGTTCATATGATCCACACAGTCGCTCTGACAGACTGTAATACACTACAGGAAGCGTAGGGGGCGATACGGCTTCTACTGTTTCATTTAAAAAGCTCTATAATGTTCATATGATCCACACAGTCGCTCTGACAGACTGTAATACACTACAGGAAGCGTAGGGGGCGATACGGCTTCTACTGTTTCATTTAAAAAGCTCTATAATGTTCATATGATCCACACAGTCGCTCTGACAGACTGTAATACACTACAGGAAGCGTAGGGGGCGATACGGCTTCTACTGTTTCATTTAAAAAGCTCTATGATGTTCATATGATCCACACAGTCGCTCTGACAGACTGTAATACACTACAGGAAGCGTAGGGGGCGATACGGCTTCTACTGTTTCATTTAAAAAGCTCTATAATGTTCATCTGATCCACACAGTCGCTCTGACAGACTGTAATACACTACAGGAAGCGTAGGGGGCGATACGGCTTCTACTGCTTCATTTAAAAAGCTCTATAATGTTCATATGATCCACACAGTCGCTCTGACAGACTGTAATACACTACGCAAAGTGGATGAGCTAGTAGTAGTGAGGCTTCTACTCTATTTATAGGATTATTTTGCTTTTTTTTCTCGCTCTTTGTAGCACACAGTAAAGCAAAACATGACCATTTAGAGCTCTGAGTCAGGCTCCAAACAACAGCGGACATAAATAAGGTGCTGCTTTTTGTTCATCACTGCATCATAAATATGTTGAGTGCACACTCTGCATTGCAAATGAGCGCTCTGCAGATGAGGAGGAGTCTCGCTGATCAGACTTATCGGCGCAGGCCATTTACATGTCTCAGTAAACCAAACTACGTCTTGATGGATGAAAACAACTGAGCGTGATCTCCATCTTTAAATGATGAAGTAGCATGACTAACAATCTTGTAGAAAAACAGGGGCTTATTACTTCCTAACTGAGTTTTCATTGTTATACAAAGGTTATATTAAAATACACTATATAAACACTATATAAACGTGGTGGTGGTGTGTTAGTGTGTGTTGTGCCGGTCTGAGTGGATCAGACACAGCAGTGCTGCTGGAGTTTTTAAACACCTCAGTGTCGCTGCTGGACTGAGAACCAAAAACATCCAGCCAACGGCGTCCTGTGACCACTGATGAAGGACTAGAGGATGACCAACACAACCTGTGCAACAGCAGATGAGCTACTGTGTCTGACTTTACATCAAAAGGTGGACCAACAAGGTATGAGTGCCTAATAGAGTGGACAGTGAGTGGACACAGTGTTTAAAAACTCCAGCAGCACTGCTGTGTCTGATCCACTCATACCAGCACAACACACACTAACACACCACCACCACGTCAGTGTTACTGCAGTGCTGAAAATGTCCCACCACTAAAATAGCACATAATAATCTTGGGTAATTCTTCTTTTTCCACTTAGTGTCACATAAAAGCTGGATAACAATCTTAGTCCTGGACTTTTAATTTTTCTGACTCCATTATGAATCATTCAGTAACTATTATAAATTAATGCTAATACTATGAATTACTCTGTATTGGTTATGAATTACTCAGTATTTACTGTAAACTATTCAGTATCTTTACATTTTTTCAGTATTTACTATGAAATATTTAGTATTTGCTATGAATTACTGTGTATCTACTATAAATTACTTACTAACTACTATAAAAATGAATCTGTACCTCCAACTCTAGTAGAAATATAACTGGAATATTCTTTTGTGTGCTTAGTGTTTCCACAGAAGCCTTTTATGGTTTTAGACGGAAAAATAAATCAGGTATATTTTGGTGACAAAGCTTTTTAAACAGATCATCTGCTTCATCTGGAGGAGCAGCTGGTGTTTTTCTCCAGCCTGTGAAAACTACAAATATCAGAAAAAAAGACCTCCAAAATGCCACAGAAGCTAAATATTTATTTGGTTCAATTTCACTTCTCCAACATCATGCCAATGAAAGCAAATCATCGCTGTCCTGTTAAATCCTTCAGTTTGTTGTATTTCCATTTCCACTTTAATTCTATTTCTTTAATTATATAATTACTGTTATTCTTTTTTTAGCATAATTTGTAAACACCTGCTGTCCTTCACATTGAGTAAACATTTCAATAAAATTGGTCAAAATGACAGATAAACGTAGTGCAGTCAAATCTTAGGGCAAATAATCAAGTGTATATTCTCAGGAATGGTGTTTTCAGCAGCAGTGCAGGACACTATTTAATACTAGGGCTAGGCTTTTCTTATGAATTCTCAAATTAAGTTCTACAAACTTTTAGAAGGCACAAACAAAGAGAAAATCTGCAGTCATGGGCAAAAACCTTCATTTAAAAATTCAGCACTAAAAAACTGCAACCATTCTTTTTAACAAAGGTGTGTACAGCAGCACAGACTCCCTGCACTGTCCCATTTCACAGCGTATCACTCAGCATTCTGCAATTAATGAGCTTAAAGCAACATTATGTAACAACTGTAACTTAAAATAACGGCTTCCAATCATTTTGTTGCTATACTGACTTATAATAGTGAGAATGGCGTCTCTGTCATTGCCACTCAGGGCTGGAATGCCTGCTATAGCTCTATGTACCTTTGGAGGAGCTGCACCAGAATCTCTTACCAGAACTGCTTAACGCTTTACGGCCCCACGTCACACACCAGCAACTCAGCAGCTGTAAGAAGAAGCAGCTCGGTATCTCAGCGTGGACATCATAGAGACATCAGAGGCTGCAAAGAGACAGAAGAAGATGCTGTTAGAGGAAGAGAGGAGGAGTGACATAGCAAGAGACCGGACAGTAAATCTCAGACTGGCTTTTACTCATTAGCGAGAGAGATAAAAGGATACAGGACCACGAGCATCTGACAGCAAAGTGTTCATCCCTGCCAGTGTTATTTATGAAAGATTGCAGTGATAGAAAACAGTCATTTAAAAGTGAAATAGTTCAGAACTGTAGGTTGGGCACAAGAGCAAAAACACCAATTCTCGCATAATGCTGTTTTACCGTCACATCAAGACAACAGAAAGTACATCATGTGTGGCCTAACAATCAGTCAGTTAGGGTGTTCACACTTGGCAGGTTTGGCTGGATTAATGTGAGCCCTAGAGCGACTGTTGTGTTACTGCACTTTGTTACAGCAAGTGTGAGCACTGCCATCTGGACTATGTGGCGCACCAAATAAGCAGACAGAGACCCCTTGAACAAACTGGCCACGATCTGCTTCCAAATCAACTCTGGTGTGGTTCTTTTGAAGTTACAGACCACATACAGGTACAAATACAGACCACAGACATCACAGAGCATCTTCCCTCATGTTTTTTCCTGATCCAGGTCTGGTTGCCCTGCAAGTCGAGTGTGAAAGCTGTTTCTGAACCTGGGTGCAGAACAGAGAATGAATCTCTAGTCCATCGGAAGTCAGTTTTCTGGGTTTCACTTCCAGCCAACTCTGATAGGTGCACTTTGTAGGTAGAAGCTATCAGCTCCCAGCGGCGCACGTGGGGCTGCAAGACTGATTCATTTTGTAACGTGACTGCTTCGACTCACGTCACATCCCTTTTCAGGTTTAGTGATGACCGCTCCTGCACCACTTGAGGGGTGGACTTTGTATCCCAGGTAGCAAACAGGTGAAGCTGTGCAGACCACTCTGCAAACGTGCATGCAGAAAAGTGATATATGGAATTGAGCTCATTCAATCCATGGTTCAGATCGCATTCTTGCGTGTGAAACAAAATCAGAGATAATGAGTCCCGCCGCCAAACAAGCCCAGAATCAATCCTGGGTGTGGACTCGAGCACTCAGGACAAGCGTGAAAAGACCCTTAGTGTGGTGCGCTTAATTGAAGTTAATGTTAAGGTTAGGTTTAGGATTCAGTTTAGGTAAAAGTTAAAGTCAAGACTAGGTTTGACATTAGGAATTAGTTTTGGAGGTAATGTAAGGTTAAGATTAGGTTTAGGATTTATTTATTTATTTATTTATTTTAAGTTTTGGTCAAAGTTAAGGTCAGGACTAACTTCAATCAGAAATGAAAACTAATGTTAAGATTTAGGACTCAGGTTAGGCAAACGATAAGGTGAGGATCAGCTTTGGGTTTAGGTTTAGATTATGGGTTGGAGTTAGGGTTCAGGTTAGATTTAACAGAATCCATTACATTCAGTTTAATATTCAGTTGCACTTAAAAGACGCTTAATTGAATGATAGTTATACACACTGTGAGCATCAACAAAACATCTACAGAAATAATGCTTGAAACAAGCAACATTAAAGAAGTTAAATCATATATGATATATGAATACATATTAGATATATTCAGTACGTTTAAGATGATTTCACTTGCCAGGATATCATTTATTACTGTGTGTACCTTCACTATCCCTCTGAGTCAAGCCTCCTCTCAAACTGAGAGTGAAACTACATCATCATCTCTCTCCTCAGGACGAGTGGAGCGGAGGATGGATGATCCAGGAGCTTCTCCACTCCACAGAAACTGCAGATTACAAGGGGCACTCTGTTATCCAGACGGATGGCCCGGCTCTTTTCTTTAACACATCACAGTGTAGAGTGGAGGAGTGCAGACAGAGAGCAGAGGAGAGCATCAATTCCACATCTTTCATTTGCTGGAGGATCAAATCAGTGCTGTTGGGTTTAAAACACTGAAGGAAAGAACCTTTGACTGAAAAACTTAAGGAATAAAATTTCTTTGCCTTGCTGAGCACAAAGTAGTTTGTTTTTAATAAAGTGGCCAGTGAGTGGAAGCACAAGGTAGGTGTTTCTAATAAAGTGGCCAGTGAGTGGAAGCACAAGGTAGGTGTTTCTAATAAAGTGGCCAGTGAGTGGAAGCACAAGGTAGGTGTTTCTAATAAAGTGGCCAGTGAGTGGAAGCACAAGGTGGGCGTTTCTACTAAAGTGCCCAGTGAGTGGAAGCACAAGGTGGGCGTTTCTACTAAAGTGGCCAGTGAGTGGAAGCACAAGGTGGGCGTTTCTACTAAAGTGGCCAGTGAGTGGAAGCACAAGGTGGGTGTTTCTACTAAAGTGGCCAGTGAGTGGAAGCACAAGGTGGGTGTTTCTAATAAAGTGGCCAGTGAGTGGAAGCACAAGGTGGGTGTTTCTACTAAAGTGGCCAGTGAGTGGAAGCACAAGGTGGGCGTTTCTACTAAAGTGGCCAGTGAGTGGAAGCACAAGTAACTGTTTCTAATAAAGTGGACAAACGCTTTACAACATTATTAACTCAGACACAGAAATTTGCTAGCTGACTTCATTTTTGCATAGTGTGCACAAGCAATCAAAACGTCTTTCATTCCAGACTGAAGCTGTGTCAGGCCACAGAGCTCTTGACGGATGGGAGTTTTTGAAATTATAAACAGGTAAGAGACTGAGGGACGACTCACTGTGCATTCGAGCCGTCATTCAGAATTCTGCATAAGGTTGAGTAAAAGCTTTTGATGAAAAAGCTGGATGACAAGGGGTTTTAGAGAAGGTTTAATGGCTGATGTAACAGCGACCGATGCAAAAGCACTACACAGCTGTCATATCATAGCAGTAGCGTGCTTTTATGGCTTCAGTCCTAAAATCTGATTGGCTGAGCTGCATTCAAAATGTTGTAAAAGGCTCAATATATACACAACGTGACCAATACATGATCAACTCACTGCTACTGAATTCTTTATTAATGCACTAACTCACTTATACCAGAGTGCTGTTAATGCACATTAAAGGAGTCATTTGTAGGATGACGCAACCTGTCGAACCCCTATTGCTCCTCCTCCCTCTTCACTTGTCCCCTCCTTACCAGTCTAGAAGAAACGTGAGTTTAGTGCTGAACTTCATCCCTTTACTCGCTGAGGCTCCAGCGGTGGAGAGCAGTGCCAAAGCTAACTCAGGCTAGCTGGGTAGCATGCCAACTTCAGTAGATATCTGAAACATGACACAAAAACATTGTTGACAATGTCAAAACTTATTTCTTCACATTCGGTTGGTAATTTTAACTAATTTTGAAATGTTTTAAATAAAAAAAATCCTGAATTGCATTTTTAATGTTACGCTGCTCATATCAATCAGAAAGTGTACAGATGAGGTAAGAATGCTGTTCTTTTAAACTGAACTTATTTTCTTAACAAACAGGCAAAAAGACAGAAGACAAAACAGCCGTGCCTCACAACGCCCTGGTCTGGGCGATCTCATTACCAGGTGGAATGTTCTGATGTTTTCAGGGCTGTGTGGACACAAATCTGATCTTTTCAAATCCAACAATTTCCTATGTGGTCCTAGTTCAGATGCGTATCCGATTCGTGGCCATGAGACCTTAATGTGAACCCTCAGATCTGAATTCATGTGCTTTCTTTTCCCCACTGCACCTGTGCCATCATTCAGCGTTACCATGGCAACAGCGCCAAACAGAAGTTAAAGCCTGTAAACGGTGGAAAAGCAGCACTTCTCACCTTTTTCACCTTCATCTTGCGCCAATAACGAATCAGAGTCAATTATCTTCAGAAGGCTCGTTCTGCTCGTTAGGTTAGGCTACGTTTACACAGCAGGTAAAAGTGGCCCAGATCCGATCTTTTTCCTCATATGCGACACAGATGTATCATTTGTGTGGCTGTGTGAACAGCAAAAATCGCAGAGTCTGAAATTTTCAATTCCGATTTGAGACGCTTTCATATGTGGTACTGAAACCCGATCCGTATCCGATCTGCGGCAATGCGACTCTGGCTGAACAGCCAGATCGGAATTCATGTGATTTTTGCGTCAGTACAACATAAAATTTGTCATTTTGCGCTGTTGAGACTGTTCAAAAAATAGAAGAAACTCATCGCAGCCGCTCCGAGTTTGAAGAGGTTTCGAACGAGCCGGCCGAGCATGGTCGGAGGAGCCCGAGCGCGGTCGGAGGAGCCCGAGCGTGGCTGGAGGAGCCCGAGCGCGGCCGGAGGAGCCCGAGCGCGGCCGGAGGAGCCCGAGCGCGGCCGGAGGAGCACGAGGCTGCAACGCCAGAGAGCAATTGAAACAATCCGAGGACACGAACCAAAGAAGAGGCCGTAGTCGAATACCAGGCACTTTTAACGGCCAACTCGAACACATTGTGTGTGATGAGCCCAACTGGACCACTGGAACTTCATAAGATGCTGGCGAAGACGAAACCAGGAACGACTAGTGTTCACTAGTCTTCATGACCGTTTACCTCTGGATGAGCCACGTGAAGTATATTGTTCTTCTGCGCATGCGGTTCGGTTTGGGAGCTGATCTGTTCAGACTGACGTCGCATACAGATCACATTTAAAAGACAGTGGGAACAAGCAAACAAAAAAAACGGATTTGGGCCACTTTTTGTGCTCATGAGGGTCATTTCAGGTCGCCGGTTTATTCAAACGAATGGCAGATTTGAATCCCTTATCTAGACTAGTGTGAACGATCATGTCGGAGATATCGGATTTCTGCAAAAAAATTTGATTTGAGTAATGAGGCTTGTAATGTGAATGTTGCTAAAGTCACAGTAACATGCAGCTTCCCATGGCTTATTGTTGTAAAATAGGTGTGCTGCATGCATTGTGACTATTCAGTTAATATAACACACTGAATTATAGAATTTACAGCCGTTTGTCTCTGTGTTTGCACACTGTGAGATTAGACCTCTGCATTTAACCCATCCGTGCAGTGAAACACACACATACACACTAGTGAACACACACACTAGGGGGCAGTGGGCACACTTGCCTGGAGCGGTGGGCAGCCCTATCCACTGCGCCCAGGGAGCAATTGGGGGTCAGGTGCCTTGCTCAAGGGTACTTCAGTCACGGACTGTCAGCCGAGGGGATTGAACCAGCAACCTTCTGGTCACAGGGCCGGTTCCCTAACCTCCAGCCCCCGACCGCCCCCACTGTGGGATATCAAGAGTCATAACACGGCACTCGCCATTTAGTGCTTCGTTGGTGAATTGTGGCTGAAAAGACACATGCACTATAGAATCTATAAATATCTACAAGGGCTTAAAGCAGTTCCCAAGTTATTCGTACAGTGTGAACAGCATTTCCATAAGAACTGAGGAACATGAGAACTGCCTATTTATACAGCAGCCATCCAGAAATAGTAACATGAAGAACACTGAAATGCTGCCTTTTATGTCTGCAGGGTCTGAAACCTGAGTCATTATTTAAACCATGTTTAGATGTTCAGTATCTCTAATAAACGTGATTATGTGGTTTCTGACTCTGTTTGACTCACTGTTATCTATAAACATGGACTAAAGTACACGCACATACCTTTAAGGGGCAGTCACGGGCCGGAGGTTAGGGAGTTGGCACTGTGACCGGAAGGTTGCCGGTTCGATCTCCCAGTGCCGACAGTCCATGACTGAGGTGTCCTTGAGCAAGTTTAGGGCATGGTGCAAGGTATGGCAGAGGGCACGTTGTATGGCATAGGGCACGGTTTGGGGCATGGTGTGGGATGCAGGTGGAAAGGTGAAGATGCAAGGAGTAGAGGTCGTAAAGGTGGATGACTTCAAATATCTTGGGTCAACCATCCAGAGCAATGGACAGTGCAAAAAAGAGGTGAGGAAGAGGGTGCAGGCAGGATGGAGTGGGTGGAGACGGATGTCAGGGCTGATGTGTGAGAGAAGGATAGCAGCAAGAGTGAAAGGGAAGGTTTACAAGACAGCAGTGTGTCCTGCTATGATGGTTTGGAGACTGTGGCTCTGTCTAAAAGACAGGAGGCTGAGCTGGAGGTGGTGGAGATGAAGATGCTGAGATTTTCGTTGGGAGTGACAAGGCTGGACAAGATTAGAAATTAGCAGATCAGAGGGACAGTGAAGGTGGAGCAGTTTGGAGATAAAGCCAGAGAGGCCAGGTTGAGATGGTTTGGACATGTGTTGAGGAGGAATAGTGGATATATTGGGCAAAGATTGTTGGAGATGGAGCTGCCGGGTAGAAGGAGAAGAGGTAGACCTCAGAGAAGGTTTATGGATGTAGTGAAGGTGGACATGGAGATGGTTGGTGTGAAAGTAGAGGAGGCAATGGATAGGGCAAGATGGAGGCAGATGATCCGCTGTGGCGACCCCTAAAGGGAGCAGCCGAAAGAAGAAGAAGCAGGGCACGTTGTAGGGCATAGTGTAAGGTATGGCATAGGGCACGGTTTAGGGCATGGTGTAAGGTATGGCACAGGGCATGTTGTAGGGCATGTGTAAGGCACCGAGCACTGAGCCTTGTGGGACACCAGTGGAGAGCCTGCATGGAGAGGATGTGAAGTTGTTGACATCAGAGCTGTCAAGCATGGGTTTCTTCAAGATGGGAAGTATTCTTGCAGTCTTGAAAGTTGATGGAACTTCACATGATGCCAAGGACTTGTTGATGAGAAAAGTGCTGAAGGGCAGTAGGTCCTTGGAGATTGACTGAAACAATGCAGATGGGATGGGATCCAGTGGACAGGTGGTTGGGTTACTGGATTTGATCAGTTGAAGGACAGCATCTGTGGAAAGAGAAGTAAAACAGTTTAAAGGACTGAGAATGAGAGGAGGCGGTCTAGTGGAAGGAGTGGGGACAGAGGGAAAAGACTGGTGGATTCCATCAACCTTCTCCTCAAAGAAGGTGACAAAATCCTTAGGGATGAGAGAACAGGGTGGAGGGGGGAGGAGGGTTGAGAAGAGAGCAGAGAATGTTGAAGAGCTTGCATGGATCAGATGCTGATGCTTCCAGTTTCCCTCTGTAGAAAGATGACTTTGCAGCAGTAACTTCGAGTGAGAACTTGGAAAGGAGAGATTGGTAGGAGTTAAGATCCGAGTTGAGCTGGGATTTCTTCCACCTTCTCTAAGCCTTCCTTGTTCAGTAAGAGAGAGGGAAAATGAGTCAGGATGGGGAAGGGTGGTCAGGATAGTTGAGGTGAAAGATGAGGAAGGAGTGGAGTGCAAGTTGCGCTGAGAAGAGGAGCACAAAGGGGTGGAATGGACAGGAGTAACAGGGAGGGAGAGTGAGAATGATAGGAAGTGGTGATCAGAGCGAGACATGGGAGTTACTGTCACATCCAGTGCGGAGGTAGGTCTGGTGAATATCAGGTCCAAAGCATTGCCTGCTTTGTGCGTTGGAGGAGTCTGGTTGAGGGTGAGGTCGAAGGATGATAGCAGTGGTAACAGGCAGGATGACTGCAGCTTGTCTGATGTCCCCCAAGAGTATGAGCAGGAGTTCATCGATGGAGAAGAGACTCAGAAGAGTGTCTAACTCATCAATGAAGTAGCCTAGAGGAGAGGGAGGATGATAAAGAACAATGATGTGAAGTTTAGTGGGGAAAGATACAGTGACAGCATGGTCCTCAAAGGAGGAAATTGAAAGATGAGAAAAAGCAAGTGGAGTGAAACGCCACTTTCTGGACAAGAGCAAACCTGCGCCACCACCCCTGCCAGACTGCCGTGGAGAATGGGAGAAGTGAAAGGCAGAGGACAGGGCTGTTGGAGTCGCCGAGTTCATGGGGGTGATCCAGGTCTCCGTCAATGCCAGGAAGTGTAGTGAATAGAAGGATGCGAGGGCTGAAATTCTGTCTTCTGCGCAACGGATCGGCAATTCCAGAGCCCACCTGCAACCCTGGTCTGAAATTCTGATGACCGCAGGGGATAGATGAGGTTACTGGAATTACGGGTCCTGTGACGATGAGTAGTTCTACATGATCTGTGGGATGAGACACAGTAATTAGGACATAAAAAGGTAATGAAGGATAACAAAGCAATACTTAGCCAAAGTTAAGCAGACACGTATCAGTCGAGGAATTACAGCGGCTACAGACCGCGGAACACCTCAATTTATCAGCCTTGTGACTGATAGTTCGGCCCCAACAGTTCACACCTTTGGCTAGCCTGAAACCACACCTGAAACTAGTAATTACAATTAAGAACTAGGTACTACAAGACAGCTTTGTAATTAACAGAGTCTAAGCTAGAGAAAGTCTCGACTCAGAGCCTACCTTTACCAGCAGAAAGACAGTATTCAATAAGACAAGCACACACAATAAGACAGTGTCTGACTTGATACTGTATATTAAATATTAAGATGTGAATGGGCTGGTTGGTTTACTCAGGAAAATAAATCTATTCAGAAATCATAAATATGCATGCAGATATCCTATCTTTTATTACTCATCCCTATAAAAATTGCATTAAAACTGCATTTTGCTTTTTGAGCAGGTAAAATAAAACATTAAGCACAATACGACAGGCTGAATAAAGCTGTAACTGCACCCACACTGACCGCTATCGATTTGGGTGTCCGGTAAATCAGTTAAAACTGCAGAAACTGTAAGAAACCCCTGCAGCAATAAAACTAATATTTACACCAAAACCTGGCCTTATATCAGTCCATATCGACTTAAATTCGCTGAAAAGGAAAACTAATATTGATCCAACAACAGCAGTTTAAATAGAGATGCTCAGTGTGAGAACGATGCAAATGCTGAATGTCAGAGAACGTGTTCTACACAAAGGAACATTTCTTCATTCATTTCAAAAACTTCTATTTGTTACGGAGCAACTTCATAAATTACCATGTGCTTTTTAGCTTGCTTGACAGATTCCTAACACCACCTTCGCCTACTTGTGTAAAATGATCAAATTGTAAGTCGCTCTGGATAAGAGCGTCAGCCAAATGCTGTAAATGTAAATATATTTGTATTATGATGGCATTCAATCATCAGTAACAGCTTCAGAGACACTTCATTAATAATAATAATAATAATAATAACAATAATCATTTTTATTTATGCTGGTGGCAACTCAAAGTGCTTTACACACAGCTGATAATGTTTTACAGTAATAGAAGAAGCTAGAAGTTTTCATTTAAAATCATATGACAACACAGATCAGATTAAAAGGATAAAGGGCTGTTTTAATGAAGCACTGAGTTAAAGAGCTGCGTTTTCAGATGTTTATTAAAAGTGAGCTCTGAGCTCAAAGGTCTAACACATTTTTGTAATTCGCGGAAGGTGTTTGCAGAAGGTCAATATCTGCAGATCATGAACAGACACACATTCAGGAGCTTTAAAAAACAGCATCAGAGCTTTAAAATCTCTCCTAAAAGATCCAGGCAGTCAGTGCAGCTTTTAAAATAACTGCAATAGCAAATATAAAAATGTATGTTTTATGAGTAGATTAATTAAATGAGCTACCTGTATGCTGCTGTAATGAATGCTGTTTTACAGGCTTACATTTCTTTTCCATCACTGGTCTGTTAAATTATTATTTTCATTAATTCAGTTGACAGAAAGTCTTATTCAGAGCAACAAGCAAACAGTAGATGGAAAAGCGACAAAGAGTCCACAGAGAGTCGGAAAATATTCATAACCTAAAAGACAACAGTCTTATCGCAGTCTAGATCTAATGCAAGTTTAACTCGGGGTGAAATGGAATAAAAATAATAACCTAAAATTTACATTTAACACAGGAAACATTCTTTTGAGATAAACAGATTAGGTAGTGGAATTCAACGCTGTCTTATTCAACACAAAACCCTTTTTTGTTAACGTCTGCAAACCACTATATTATACAACAAACCACTATGAATCTCTCTGTTTGCATCTCCAACACTCAATTATGGAGGAATTTTGAAATAGTGTTGGAGTTCCCCTTTAATTCTAAACTAGTAACAGTAATAAACAGTAATAAATTTATCATGGCAACATAAATCTGGTCAATAAATACAATATTTCTCATTAAGAGATTTTGAGAGAGGCTGAATGTGGACTAGCTTAGCTGGGATGGGGCTGATTGGATGAGGGACAAACTCGAAAACAGACAGCTGCTTAACTTTCGGTTCGTCCCTTGTCTAACCAACACGTCCAGCCTAGTTCAGTCTACGCTAGGCCCCGTCTAATAACCGTAGAGTGTCTGCTCCCCAAGGCATGCTGGGTAAATCTCAGTCCCTTTAGCTTCATGGCGGATTCGTGTCCATAATGCTGCGCTCTCCATCAGGAATCCTCCAGCAGGCTCTGGCTGAAGCACATAATCAGCTTTACGTCAATCGCAGTGTGCTGAACGCTAGCTGCTAAGTGGTGAGACTCAAAGACATGGACAGATTCACCATGTCTCTGTGCTGCCACTCCTCCATCCATCTACACATACAGACCACAGTACAGCGTCCTGCTGCTCTCGGAGAGCTGGAGAACTGCTGAGGAACTCCAGAGCTAACAGTAACGTTGCTGTATATGATGGTGCGGTTCACTTACGGACTGTAAACACAATGAATTAATACCATACTACAGCAGTTCAGTGTGGAAAAATGTCCTGCTCAGATTTCTGTTCACCAACATGCAGCAACATGCAGCTCTGGAGCAACATGCAGCTCTTTTACTGCCCTGTTGTGGCTCCACAGCAGAATTTGATTTGTAGGTAAAAATAAAATAAACACCTTTGCAGTAAAATAAACACTGGAGTTAATGTAGAACTGCCGATTCACCCTTTAACCCTGAAGATCGACGCATAGCAACCATAGTAGAGTGTAACAGAACCAAGTAGCTGGCAAATGAGAACCTGACTTGTGAAAAATCGAGAGGTATTTTAGAAGTTATTCTACTTTAGTGGAAAAGTTTCCTGCCAGAGATGCGAGAAAAGCAGCTACAGCTGAGCTAAAGCTTAAAGCAGAGCAAAGCAAGTCTGTGTTTTCATTTATATGTTATATTATTTGCCTACACTAGCAGATTAGAACATACTAAGACATATTTACTGCCAAGATGATAAAATGGACAAAAATGTAGTGGCTCTTAAAGTACTTACTTTTGTTGAAAGTATAAAAAGGCTCATCTTAACATTTGGGTTGCGACCCCTGCTTTACACAAATACGGTATTTGGCTGACGCTCTTATCCAGAGCGACTTATAATTTGATTATTGTTACACAGGTAGGCCAAGGCAGTGTTAGGAGTCTTGCCCAAGGACCCTTATTGGTATAGTGTAGGGTGTTTGCCCAGGTGGGGGATTGAACCCCAGTCTACAGTATAGAAGGCAGAGGTGTTACCCACTACACCAACCAACCAACCATTACACTGTTTCAGCTGTGTTGCTAACACTAACTCGTTATAAGCTTTTTTGAATGATTGACAGAGTGAACAGAGTGATTGAGTGTTAATCACAGAGTGTTAATGAATAATCATTGACTGTAATGCTGCTCGCATGGAGCACCAAGTGTACTGATGAAGAAAGAGCCCGGTTCTGTTTAAACTGAGGGACTGACGACTTATTTTCTTAACTAGATCGAGGCTGATCAGCTATCTAACAGGCTAAACTACTCCATCATTAATATCACAGGCTTGAATTAAAGCACTTACGGTATGATTAACTGTAAAACTGCAGTTTAAAAGTCTAAAAAATTCACTTGAATTTGATCACAGAGCTGTAAATCAGCCAGCCTGCACCTTTATTAACACACAATCCTTTTACAGCATCAACACTGAGGTGAGGATTTCAGAGAGCCCTTGAGGCTGCCTGGCCGCTCTCAACAGAGACACAGAACAAAGCGCAAGTGTCTTAATGAAGCGCAAAAAGTGCAGACGAATCAGAGCTCGTAAGCAAATCTCCTGATAATCACCATATCCTCACTGCAGACATGAAAACTGAATAATTCAGCTTTATGAGGGACACAAGAAAGAGGTCCAGGAATAAGTGTCTCATTCAGGGCCGGTAATGAGGGGAGAATGACAATGATAGTAGAAACGGTAAGGAGACTCCATGAGCTGTGAAGAAGGACATTTCCTTATAAAGAAATGGTAGGTGTTCTCCAGGGCGTCTCTCAACAGAACCAGTCAAAAGTTTAGACACACCTGACTGTTTTCCAAAATGTTGGAGACAATTTATTCTAAGGCCTTAAATACAAATTAGTTTCTAAGACAAATTTGTAAAATATTGAATCGTTTGTGCTTTTATGTGGAGCAAAAGTGTAAACTGGGGATGAGTCTGTGGTGAGAAACATGCAGCTGAGCTTAAACTGTAAAGAGTGACCTGAAAAATGGATATAAACATTCTAAACATGAGCTCTTATTTACCTGTGTTTACACTAGGGCTGCACCATAAATCATATTTTTACTGTTATCGAGTTTGTGTGTATATGTATTTATTTGGTTTCTAGCCTTTATAGAAAAAGCTGTTGAGTGAATGCTGACAGTTTCTCAGCCCTTCAGTGCACAAAAAATGTGATCTCAGTTCTGATGTATGTAGTTGTTAGTATTTAATTTCTTGTTTTTTGGCAGAGTTGTACACTGTAGTTTTATAATTTTATATTTTGATATTTGTTTAAAGAGAGATTAGTTAGATTTCTGTTCACACTGTCAACTGTCAACTGATCATCATCTGGTGGTGAGTTTGATCAGATGGCAAGAAAAACTGATGGTCAGACCCGGTAGGCCCTAGCGAATAGCTATATTCGGATATTGTCGGTCAGTGGAAGGAGAACTTTGAAGAACTCCTTAATCCAGGAGACACGCCTCCCTCACAGAAGAAAGGGGACAGGAGGGTGTGTCACACTGCTCAGCCTCCCTGGGAAAGTCTATGCCAAGGTGCTGGAAAGGAGAATCCGACCGATAGTTGAACTTCAGATTGAGGAGGAACAATGTGGGTTTTGTCCCGGCCGTGGAACTATGGACACATGGAACTATGGACCAGCTTTTCACCCTCTCACGGATTGTTGAGGAGGCATGGGAGTTTGCCAACCCAGTCTACATGTGTTTTGTGGATTTGGAGAAGGCTTACGACTGGGTTCCTCGAGATATCTTGTGGGAGGTCCTCCGGGAGTATGGGGTACTGGGGCTACTACTCCAGGGCATTCAATCTCTGTACTCCCAGAGAGCTGTGTTCGTATACTCAGTCGGACTCTTTCAGTGTTAGCATTGAGCAGGGTTGTGCCCTGTCTCCACTCCTGTTCATGATATTCATGGACAGGGCGTCAAGCCGGGGTCAGGAGGGCATTGTGTGTGGAGGCCGGAGGGTGGCATCTCTGCTATTTGCAGATGATGTTGTTCTTTTGGCTGAATCACATGGATCCCTCCAGCTGCGTGTGAAGCGGTTGGTATGCGGATCAGCACCTCCAAATCTGAGTCCATGGTCTTAGCCCGGAAAAGGATGGCATGCCCACTCCAGGTAAGGGATAAGGACCTGCCCCAGGTGGAGGAGTTTAAGTATCTCAAGGTCTTGTTCACGAGGGATGGGAAGAGGGACGGTGAGATCGGCCGCAGGCTGGAGCAGGCGGCAGCAGTAATGCGGTCACTGTACCGGACTGTAGTGGTGAAGAGGGAGCTGAGCCAAAAGGCCAAAGCTCTCTGTTTACCAGTTGGTCTACATCCCTACCCTCTCCTGTGGTCATGAGCTGTGGGTAATGACCGAAAGAATGAGATCGCGAATACAAGTGGTGGAAATGAGCTTCCTTCACAGGGTGGCAGCTACACTCTATTTGATAGGGTGAGGAGCTTGGCCATCTGGGAGGAGCTCAGAGTAGAGCCGCTACTGCTCCGCATTGAGAGGAGCCACCTGAGGTGGTTCGGGCATCTGATTCGGATGCCCCCTGGATGCCTCCAGGTGGGGGTGTACCAGGCACGGCCTACCAGAATAAGGCCCCGGGGGAGGGATTACATTTCCAAGTTGGCCTGGGAGCGGCTTGGGCTCCCCAGGAATGAGCTGGAGGAAGTTGCGGAGGACAGGGTCATCTGGGATTCTCTGCTCTCCCAACTGCTACTGCGACCCTATCTGGATTAAGCAGTTAACGACAATGAGGATGATAATAAAAGAAGCTGAACTCAGTTTGTTTTTCTACTGAAAGTCGACCCATTTTTCCCCAAATCTGGGCTATAATCTATAAACAAACGATGTCTCTTCAGTGATCTGCTCTGTAAAAATTATTTTTATAAAATAATACGAAGAGCGTCTAAGATTTTTGGCTTTCAGCAATAAATTGTAAGCACATAGCAATATGTGTAAATCATAAAACACATGTTCTGTTCATTTCAGGGGAGCTTTTACAAAACAAATAAATAAATAAATGAAATTAAAATTTACATTCATTTAATGCAGTTACTGAATAATTTGCCATACTTTTTGGGGAAAAGTACAATATATCTTGAAACACCACAATATATCTTGGAGAATAAGTTCTTCCAGGTGAAAAGTTCATATTTGTACCTTTTCATAACTGAATGTTTTAAAGCAGAGCAGTAGAGTAAAAGCCTGGAGGCGAGGCGAGGCAGGGTGTGTGGAGTCAGTACAGCTTAGAACAGATCATTTCAGTGGATTATGGTTCAGTTATGTTCCCTGAATAAAGGTACCGAGAATTATTCTTGAGGGTTCCACCCCAGTGACAGTTAGTACCTAAATTTCTGAGAGTGTACCAGACTTCAGTTTGAGCTGCCTACCTGGGGAATGACTGCAGATTGTGAAAATGTGTTGCAAGTGGCAAATTGAGGTTAAAATTGGGTGATGAATGGCACAGTGTAGGTCTAGCTTTAGCTACGACCTGCTGGTGCAACTGGCCCCTGTTGCCTTTTTCACTGTGGGAACCTTTCATTATGAATGGACCAACAGAAATCATTACTTGCAATAAAGTCTCCTGATATTAATCGTTTTAGTAACACTAACTGTGAACAGGTGCAGACCTAATGCTAATATCATTTTACACTGTGCTGTTTGAAAGACGTTACAGACGTTTTAATACTTCTATAATATAGAAGATTGTTTTTTCATACAAACATTCCCTGTGAGAGAACCCCTCTTAAATCATGGACTGGGGGGAAGAAACACACACAGTAAGATCCCCCCAATCCCCCCAATCCCCCACCCATCCCCCTCCAGCACAGTCTATCAAATGCGCTCCTTTTATGAGCCTGCCCAGGAAAAAAAAATCCATTACCTGGGGTACAAATCAATTCCAGATAAAGGTAATTTATTGTTGGACTTCTCATTTCAAATGGTACTTGAGGACTTGTTATGGTTGGAAGAACATCATGCCCAGGCAAAGCCATCAGTCTTGTTTTATTTAAAACTTTTCCCGCTATCACCACTGCCTCGATAGCTCAGACACCGGCTGAAATAAATTACGGCAGCATGGCTGTGCTCACTCCCTCGCTCTTCTGGGGAATCTCTTTCATTCTGAAAGCCTCAGCGGGAGGAACAAGGAAGACTGTAAAACCGAGCTGGAGCAGTTTTCTCCACAACACTGCAAAAAGAGCGTCACTGGCGATCCTGGTAAATCCAAAACTTCCCTGGAGAAAATAAAGTTACAGAGAAAAAAAATTATTTTAATTAAAGATGCTAAAATTTGATTTCTTTTTTAAAAAAAATATATATTTTATTTTTACAGCATACTGAGAATGTATATAATTTTACCATTGTACCAATTACATGTAAGGAAGTACCTGCATCAAGCATGCTAATGCTAAAGCCAGCAATCACAATTTGCATAACATTAATTAATGACCGATCATTTACATTTATTTTTAGCGGCATTAGCTTACCCCCGTTGCTCGCTAGCAGCTCAACGCATAATGAACACAGTTCATCTCATAATAGAGTTTCTGATTACAACCCCATGTGCATAAAAGTTGGGGCGCTGGGCAAAACGGAAATAAAAACAAAATTCAATGATGCACAAATTATGTAAAGCCTATATTTAATTGAGAAAATAGTATAAAGACAATATATCAAATGTTGAAACTGAGAAATTGTAAGGGTGAGAGAGTCGCGGATGAACGCAGATCGGTAAGCAGCGTGACTTTAATAAACGGTCGAAGTATCAATAGAGCAAAACAGAATCGTGGTCAAAGTCCAAGCGAAGGTCAAAAAGGTACAGATCCAACACGACAAAGGCAGAGGTATCCAAAATAGGGGCAAGGCAAAAAACGAAAGTCAGCGAACCAATACGTCAGTCCAGACGCATGAAAACAAACAGCACAAAGATAAAAGCTCTGTAAGGTTCAGCGGAACAATACTTCACATTGTAGCTGTGCAATGTCTGGGCTTAAATAGCCCAACCTTAGAGTCCCATCTAATCTATTGCAGGTGCAAGTCCTTAATAATCAGGAGACTTAGATCTCCGCCAGGAGTGGGGTGGGGAGTATGAAGTCACGTGAGACTCCAGAGGACTCTGGGAATTGGAGTCCCTGGATCCGAGTGCGTGACAGAAATTTTATTGTTTGACTTGATGCCAAGAACATTTTCCAAAAAAGAGGACAGCAAAGTGCTGGTAAAGTTATATAAAGCTTAAAAAAAACACTGGTGGTTGATTGGCAACAGGTCAGTAACTTCACTGGGTATAAAAACAGCATCACAGAGAGCTAAAGGTGAGGAGGGGTTCACCACTCTGTGAAAGACGGCACCATCAAATAGTGCAACAATTCAAGAATAACATTCATCAATGTAAACATGTGCTTTTCATCATCTACAGTACATAATATCGTTAAAAGATTCAGAGAATCTTCAAGGGACAAGACAAAAACCAGCATTTGCTGGCCGTGATCTGTGGGCGCTCAGGCAGCGCTGCATTAAAGCCAGACATGATTCTCTAGTGGAAATCACTGCATGGGCTCAGAAACACGGTCTGTGAACACAGTTCGCCATGCAAACCACACATGCAAGTTAAAACGGTATCATGCAAAGAAGAAACTGTATATAAACAGGATCCAGAAAAACCGCCAACTTCCCAACTTTAAATGGGCCCAAGCTCATTTAAAATGGACTGAGGCAAAGTAGAAAAGTGTCCTGTGGTCTGACAAATCAAAAATTTAAATTCTTTTTGGAAATAATGGACACGGCATCCTTCAGGCTAAAGACCTCCCAGCTTGTTATTAGCACACAGCTCAAAAGCATCCATGATGGTATGAGGGAGAATTAGTGCACGTGGTATGGGTGACATGCACATTTGTTCACCATTAATGCTGAACAAAATATACAGGTTTTGGAAACATATGCTCCCATCCAGACAGCATCTTTTTCTGGGAAGGCCTTGCATATTTCAGCAAGACACATAGTGCATCCATCAAGACAGCAGGGCTTTCACCATTAGAAAATATTTGGCGCATCACGAAAAGTCCAGCAAAGAAGACCCAGGCAGCTAGAATCCTATATCAGACAAGAATGGGACAAGATTCCTCTCCCAACACTCCAGCTATTGGTCTCTTCACTTCCCAGACATTTACAGATGGTTGTTAAAAGAGGAAGGCATGCTACACAATAGCAGACACGCCCCTGTCCCAACTTTTTTGAGATGCGTTGCTGCCATTAATTTCTAAATGAGTTAACGTTTTTCATAAAATGGTAAAATGTCTCACTTTCAACATCTGGTATGTGCTCTATGATCTATTGTGAATAAAATATGGTTCTATGAGATTCGCAAATCAATGCATTCTGTTTTTATTTACATTAATTTACATTTTGCACAACGTCCCAACTTTTTTGGAATTGGGGTTGTATTTGAATAATGCTAATTGTTGGCCGTTTCTTGTATTGTTAACAACTATTGTTTCTTGGTCCTTTTATTAGACCAAACAAGAATTTAATTACTGTTGTAACCAATTATTGTGAGGATGTTGTTGCAGTTCAAAATCAATATAAACAAGATTTTCTTCCACTGACGGCCATGCCTTAAAAATGCAACCAATACATTGGTTTGCCAATATAAATAATCACATTTTTATTATTTTTCTCTGCTTTATGAAACAAAACGGTTTCAAAACGTACCGTTCAGTCCCCACGCTGCAAAGACAGCCCAGTTTGAAGTCATCACGGTGATGTGATGTCATGAAAATCAACACATTTGCATATATCTGTTTATAACACTGATGTTATAAGCAGTGTTTTGGCCAGCTGAACAAGGGTAGCCAATCGGAACAGCTCATTTACCTATTTCAGTCTTAAAGGCTCAGCAATCAAAACAGCTTGTTTAATTCTTAAAATAAGGCTTGAAAGTGTTAATGTAGAAATGAACTATGATTACAAAAAAAACACACAAATATAATGTAGAAAATGTAGGAAAGGCGCTTTAAAACTATTTCACGTCCAGTTTCTTATAAAGAACATAGCACCTACACTCTTGAGGACAGTGATACTCATTCTGTCATTTAGCAATGGTCTATCTGTGTTGATAAATGTGATAAACACGGCCATGCTGCTATGCTAATGGAGAAATAGCCTCTGAGCTGTCTGCTGGCTCACAAATTACCAACAAAGGGAAGCCAAAACCTCTCATTAAGTTTGACTGACACAAAGCATGAAAAAAATTGTTTTCCAGCCACAGAATATTATGATAAATTAATGTAGCGCTACATGCTTTTTCATCAAAGATGAAAAGTTAGTTTTCAAGCGAATGTGCATTCAAATCATTTTAACTTGTTGACCCTTGCTCTGAGTGTTACAGGAAAAGATTGTTGTTGGAAAGTCACACTGGCTCTCCATGCTTTAGAATGACGCTGCACTGTGAAGGACAGATGTGGAGATACACAGTAATGACCGTTCTCCTTATTACAGCACATTCATTACACTCCTCCAGCCTCTATGAGGTGAACGCAGGGCTGCAGCTGACGAACAGAGGCGCTGGCTAGGCCTGTAAACAGCTGAGACTCAGCAAAACAAAATATACTGCCATTGTTAAAGTCTTCTGCACATTTCCTCTCTGTTCACATCAACCATCTTTCCACATGTCTCCTCTCTAATGATGGATCATATGAACATTATAGAGCTTGTTAAATGAAACAGTAGAAGCCGTATCGCCCCCTACGCTTCCTGTAGAGTATTACAGTCTGTCAGAGCGACTGTGTGGATCATATGAACATTATAGAGCTTGTTAAATGAAACAGTAGAAGCCGTATCGCCCCCTACGCTTCCTGTAGAGTATTACAGTCTGTCAGAGCGACTGTGTGGATCATATGAACATTATACAGCTTTTTAAATGAAACAGTAGAAGCCGTATCGCCCCCTACGCTTCCTGTAGTGTATTACAGTCTGTCAGAGCGACTGTGTGGATCATATGAACATTATAGAGCTTTTTAAATGAAACAGTAGAAGCCGTATCGCCCCCTACGCTTCCTGTAGTGTATTACAGTCTGTCAGAGCGACTGTGTGGATCATATGAACATTATAGAGCTTTTTAAATGAAACAGTAGAAGCCGTATCGCCCCCTACGCTTCCTGTAGTGTATTACAGTCTGTCAGAGCGACTGTGTGGATAAATATGAACATTATAGAGCTTTTTAAATGAAGCAGTAGAAGCCGTATCGCCCCCTACGCTTCCTGTAGTGTATTACAGTCTGTCAGAGTGACTGTGTGGATCATATGAACATTATAGAGCTTTTTAATTGAAACAGTAGAAGCCGTATCGCCCCCTACGCTTCCTGTAGTGTATTACAGTCTGTCAGAGCGACTGTGTGGATCATATGAACATTATAGAGCTTTTTAAATGAAACAGTAGAAGCCGTATCGCCCCCTACACTTCCTGTAGTGTATTACAGTCTGTCAGAGCGACTGTGTGGATCATATGAACATTATAGAGCTTGTTAAATGAAACAGTAGAAGCCGTATCGCCCCCTACGCTTCCTGTAGTGTATTACAGTCTGTCAGAGCGACTGTGTGGATCATATGAACATTATAGAGCTTTTTAAATGAAACAGTAGAAGCCGTATCGCCCCCTACGCTTCCTGTAGTGTATTACAGTCTGTCAGAGCGACTGTGTGGATAAATATGAACATTATAGAGCTTTTTAAATGAAACAGTAGAAGCCGTATCGCCCCCTACGCTTCCTGTAGTGTATTACAGTCTGTCAGAGCGACTGTGTGGATCATATGAACATTATAGAGCTTTTTAAAGGAAACAGTAGAAGCCGTATCGCCCCCTACGCTTCCTGTAGTGTATTACAGTCTGTCAGAGCGACTGTGTGGATCATATGAACATTATAGAGCTTTTTAAATGAAACAGTAGAAGCCGTATCGCCCCCTACGCTTCCGGTAGTGTATTACAGTCTGTCAGAGCGACTGTGTGGATCATATGAACATTATAGAGCTTTTTAAACGAAACAGTAGAAGCCGTATCGCCCCCTACGCTTCCTGTAGTGTATTACAGTCTGTCAGAGTGACTGTGTGGATCATATGAACATTATAGAGCTTTTTAAATGAAACAGTAGAAGCCGTATCGCCCCCTACACTTCCTGTAGTGTATTACAGTCTGTCAGAGTGACTGTGTGGATCAGATGAACATTATAGAGCTTGTTAAATGAAACAGTAGAAGCCGTATCGCCCCCTACGCTTCCTGTAGTGTATTACAGTCTGTCAGAGCGACTGTGTGGATCATATGAACATTATAGAGCTTTTTAAATGAAACAGTAGAAGCCGTATCGCCCCCTACGCTTCCTGTAGTGTATTACAGTCTGTCAGAGTGACTGTGTGGATCAGATGAACATTATAGAGCTTGTTAAATGAAACAGTAGAAGCCGTATCGCCCCCTACGCTTCCTGTAGTGTATTACAGTCTGTCAGAGCGACTGTGTGGATCATATGAACATTATAGAGCTTTTTAAATGAAACAGTAGAAGCCGTATCGCCCCCTACACTTCCTGTAGCGTATTACAGTCTGTCAGAGTGACTGTGTGGATCAGATGAACATTATAGAGCTTGTTAAATGAAACAGTAGAAGCCGTATCGCCCCCTACGCTTCCTGTAGTGTATTACAGTCTGTCAGAGCGACTGTGTGGATCATATGAACATTATAGAGCTTTTTAAATGAAACAGTAGAAGCCGTATCGCCCCCTACGCTTCCTGTAGTGTATTACAGTCTGTCAGAGTGACTGTGTGGATCATATGAAAATTACAGTACATGTTTGTTTCTCAGCGTCATTTCAGTGTCACTCAGTGTCAACTAATTGCTGTAGCTTTGTATAAAGGTTTATTAAATCACTGACTAAACACGGTCAGTTATCCTTCTAAATATGGAAATTAATATTTATTTATATGGTTATATATTTTTAAGGTAATGCAAAGTGCTTTATATTAATAAAAGCAAAAAGATCATTGAGCATGGTTTGATAAAGTGTAGACTACTAGAGCCTGAGTGTAAACATTGTTTTACCTGTCTTCTACATCTGATAACCAAATTTAGATGTGAGCATGTTATATAATACAAAACTGTATGACATGATCTGTAAGCTGTTTTATACTCCCCCTGTGTATTATAGGCATTTGGACGTGGTCTTGCATTGTTGACTCCTCTGGTACATTAAACTCTCTCACTCATCGCTCAGACACGTCTAGGAAACTTTAATGCACGTCCTGCAGCTACAGGACAGAACTGCCCAGATAAACTCACACACAGTTAAAGACAACATCACTTATTATAATAGCTTCAAATATAGGAGAAATGTTGTTTTTACTTACATGATTGGCCCAAAAAGTAACAGATAGATATGCATACAGACAGACAGACAGACAGACAGACAGACAGATAGAGACAGACAGACAGACAGCCAGACAGACAGCCAGACAGCCAGACAGACAGATAGAGACAGACAGACAGACAGCCAGACAGACAGCCAGACAGCCAGACAGACAGACAGATAGATAGATAGATAGTGGCCGCTCAGGGCTTCACCTATCTTTGACTGCCCTCCATTGTCCCAGATCAAGGCTTTGTGGGCGAGTGACAGCAAGGATTTGAGAAAACAGCAGTGAGTCTTACCCTCATGTTCACTTCACCTTAAAATCTTATGCAAACTTAAGGACATGTCTAGCCTGCTATAGGCTAAGAACGGGGAAAGTAATCTTAGACTAACGTTCGGCTCAGAGCCCTAAAAATACAGGCCTGGAAAATAACACAGAAAAACAAATCTTTCAGGCTCATGTGGATTCATTTCTTCGTCTGTCGACTTTAGCCTATCGAAATGAGAAAAGGCCAGTGATGATGATAATAATAATAATAACGGTGAATGTCCTCCCTTAGTGAGAGGAGATGGGAGCGTTATTTTGTTCCCCCCGTCGTACGACCTCGCTGATGACTCAGAATACATAAATGGCAGAACAATACAGACTGATTTTGTGCTTCTTCTCATGCTGTTGTTCAATCACCACCCTGGGAATTTGGTTTTCAGAATCCATTTTCATCCAGCTGCAAGGGCGAGAGACAGAGAGAGAGAGAGGGAGAGGGAGAGGGAGATAAATGAAGAGAATCCATGCTGAACATGAGCAACAGACAACTTGTTCAGGGGACAAGAGACATGAGGAATTAGCAGGGTAGAGCAGAGACAATGTATTGTGTAGGCAGACAATATGAGGCAATTTATCGTTATGAGACATTAATTCATCACTGAACAAATGGGCCAAATGCCGCTGCATATTTTTGTCTTCAATTAGCTTCTCCCAAAGCAGATTAGAAGCTGTGATATGGAGGTCAGACTAAATGAGGAGCGCTACAGTAAGTACAATATGCCATTTTAGCAGAGCTGTATTGTAGGCAATCAAACAATAACATTCTAGGGAACACAAGCATGAAACTTGCATATCTGTGTGTGTATCTTTGTGATGATCCAGTGCAGAAATCCAGTTCAAACCCTTCTGAATCCGTAGAGCCGCCCTTTCCATTCCGTCTCATCACGGGATCCTACGACGCTCACATCTGGAGTTATGAGCCTATGAAGAGGGGTTGAGATACACATCATCTGCCTCTGACCGTGGAACTGGTGGATTCGTGTGTCTGTCTACATTCTGTGTGAAACTGACCGACGGGCACTCAGGAAAGCACTGAGGACTGACCGACACGCCGGAAACCCTTCATTCTTCATTCAGTCCACATCGGAGACTCGTGTGAAATGGTGTGCAGAGAGTTCACAGCTGCTGAAGTTGCTGCAGCAGGTTTGGAAAGTCTATGAGTCTACGGTTAGGGTTAGATTTAGGTGTAGTATTATTTAGCTACAGTAACACAAAAATCGATAAAAACCTATGGACGTCTTGATATGTATAGCAAGACGTGTGTGTGTGTGTGTGTGTGTGTAGACCCTTTTTGAAGTTTATAGAATCTCCTTGTGATGAAAAGACTGAAAGAAGGACCATTATTCTTGTACAGAACCTCTACATTAGGGACATCTCTTTATTAAACACAGTTTTTTGGGAGAACAGACATCATTCAAAAAACTCTTTGTGGTTTCTTCAGAGAGCTGGTGTTTCTGAGAGTGCAGGCCAAAGGCACCAAATAAACTGGCAATGTTTACCAGTTACCAGTTTCATTGCTATGAAAGATTCATAAATCCTGGAAGAGCCTGAAGAGGAGATTCTTAGTGGAAAGTGTTCAGAGATGCAGCAGTTTGAACTCGATTGTGACACTTGTTCTACCACTGAAGGGCAAAAACACTAAAACAAAGATTTTGTCTTGCCAGCATGTTTTAACTTAAAGAATAACATGCTAGAAGTTCTGGAATAAAGAATCTGAGTTGCTGCCCAACAGTGCTGTCCTGAACCAAATCTTAAGAAGAGCCTTAAAGAAAGCCCTTCCAACAAAAATCAAACTACTTGGGGAGCCACAACATTTTATTTCCATTTCATTGAAGAAACTGTGGCGGAGGGCAGCTCCGTCAATAGATATATATAGCGGCGGAGGGGCTCCGTCACAGAAACCTTTTACAATCTTGGCTGAAAATATGTCTTAATTTGTGCTAATGTGCTATTACAGGCTAAAAATACAACATAAAGAAAAATGCAGGCTACTTTGCTCTGCTTTAATCTTTAGCTTAACTATAGCTGCTTTTCTCACATCTCCAGCAAGCGGAACAGTTTCTTGTAAAATGTCTCTCAACGTTGAAGGAGGCTGAAGTCAGCTTCTCATTCGCCAGCTTCTTCCCGTTCCACCTTAAATGGTGCCTGAGGCCCCAGAATGTACCTGCTACACCAGTTTAGGTGGAACAGGAAAATTCAACAAGAAGCTGGTGAAGTTCAGCTTCATGACTCTTTAGTGTTTGACAGTTTCTCCTGCAGATTAAATATATCAGGAAACCAGCTGGAGTGATTATAAACACAATTCCGCCCATTCATCTGCAAATTATCAATATTTGTCTTAAAGCTCTCTCTTTATGCCTTTTTGTTAGCTAGCAAGAACGTGGTCTATGCTGCTATGGTGACCAGCAGTCTGCACTAATCTTCAGGGTAAAGGGTGAATTAGTAGTTCTACATTTACTCCAGAGTTTACACACATAATGTCTGTTGATATTGTACTTAAAAATATAAATAAAAAATGCAGGTATTCATAAAAAAAGGTTTAATTTTAAAAACATTTGTTTAAGGGCATAACGGATGAAAGGAAACAGTGATCGAGCTGGAATGATAAAGGTCAAGGAGGATATTCTGAGTAAAGTCATCCACAGGGAGGATAACGTTAGTAGCAGGTCTGTATGGTGCAGATCGCTGAGCCATTAATGCTGTAAAAATGGCTTGATCTCAAACAAACCAAAATAACTAGACATTAATGTAAGTTCTGGCTCTGGTCCATATGAATATGCGCCAATACCCCAGCTGCGCTTTATCTAGCACTCTGAGGTGCCTTATTCTTGTTCTGTAATTTTCAGAAGAGACAAAGAGTGAAACCTTTTAGCTTATGTAACCGTGGAGGATGCAGCAGGAATTCGATTAGCTCTGAATACAGTCCATCAAATTCACGGCTGCCTGGAAAATATAACAGTCTGATAGCATCAGCATTCGTCCTCCCGGAGACAACATCCCAGATAAGCTTAGGCGCGAATGCACTAGATATAAAAATGTTCTATAAAAATGTTTTTCAATGGAATTCATTTATAATATAGTCTTTAAAAAAGAAGGTTCTTCAAGGGTTCCTAAGTAAAGGGAATGGTTCTATTTGGAACCAAGAAATAGTTCTTGAGATTGATGGAGAATGTGTGGTATATTTAAAAATGGTTCTATGTAGTACCAAAAAGGGTTTTATTTTCATAAGCCTGACATCCTAACAATAGCAGAGCCCATTTCACCATGCAAAGAACCATTTTAGCATAAAATGGCTATATAGAACCATTTTTTAGAGTTGTACACTGTACAGTATACATCTGTGTAATTTTCTGTTAAATAAATATTTAAGGTTTATTTTTTGTCCTCAATGTGTTCAACAGAATTAGAAACTGTGCACTAAAAAAAAAAAAAACACATTTAACTTACTTTCACTTTAAAAATCAACAAAAATGTATATGTGTAAACTAATTGAAAGGAGGTGAAGTCTTCAGGTCTTCCTTTATTTAACCCTCTGGGCTCTGAAGTCATTCTCTCTTGATTTGTTCATCTCTTCTTAAACTCTCGTTTAAAGGCTCTTCATATAACATGATCCTCGTATGTTTCATATCAAAACGCTTCGTTATCTTCAACACTACTTTCCAAAACCCGCTGGAGCAGCTTCAGCAGCTGTTCACTCTCTACACATCTGTCTCTGATGTGGACCGGCGTGAAGGTCAGTCCTTAGTGAGTTCCTGAGTGCCCGTTGCTCAGCTTCACACAGAATGTAGACAAATCCACCAGTTCCACACAGTCAGAGGCAGATGATATGTATCTCAGCCCCTCTTCATAGGCTCATAACTCCGGATGTGAGTCTTGTATGATATTGTGATAAAATGGAATGGACTCTGCAGATTCAGGAAGCATTTGAACTCGTTTCACCTGCTAGATCATCACAAAGCTACAGAAACTGATGTAGAAACAGCGCATGTGGAATGCAGGCCAGTTCCAAAGGGTTAAAATGAAGGACTTTTTTGTGATCTGGAGGCAGATCATTTTTTCTGTGGTTTCCTCACCATCGACGTGAACTTGCTGTTAGGTGACGCATCAAAAATACATAAAAAGAATTTCTTCTGGCAATGATTTCCAGAACAAAAAAGTGAAAGCCAGGCTTCAGCTGAGCTTTTGTTGCTCTACAGCTTTGTGAAACATACCATTGTATCACTTTCATCATTTTCAGCAACGAACATCTCCAGCACCCCTGCAGGAGATATAACTAATAAATTATAAATGTGGAAGCAGGAGCAATAAAAGCTGATATTAAATGAAGGTTGTTGAATCTGGAGGGCCTGAACCTGTGAGTTCAACCCTGTCAGAGTTTCTTTAAGTTCATACGTGTCCTCAGTCGTAATTGAAATAATATCTTCATCCTCATTTTTGGGGCTGAACAGACTCCAGTACTGAATGTATGATAATATAATAAATAACAACTATTTCAAAATGAACAGTTTTTAAACTAAAATGTAGACCAAAAATGGCTAAAAGTAGATGTGTGCAGTTCAGACAGGTGATAAAATCTATTATTTCTACACATAATCAGACATTTCATGGTTCATATACAAGTATATTGCTCACTACAGAGAAGAATTATTCAGTGTGGACGTCTAAAACTTCTGAAAGAAAACGTTATTAAAAGGGAATTCCACAGATGTAAAAATTTGATGTGTTGAAGAGAAGCTCTCAAAAACCGATATTAGCAGTTAAGCTAAATGTGTTCTATTATTTACACAGAAAAGGCTGCAACCCACACATCATGCTGTCCTTTTTCACCATATAACTCATTCACTACTCAGACAAATATTGAAACTGCACTGTGGTTAGAGGTGCACCAGCTAAAGCTCAGAACCTGTTGGACATACGGTTGAGCCGATAAACAAGGCCATCAACCATCATCAGTGGCTGACAGAGGCTACGTCTCAATTTAGGGGATGAATTTGAAGGCCGATTGCATCACAGTGGCATGACATGGCTGTCCCATTTCAAAGCACCCTGAGAAATGTGTCCTTCTTTTCCATGGCAACGAATTGGTGGATCCTTCAGCAGCCAACATATCCTGTGGTTCTTTGCATGCCAACGAGGATTTGAGAACATGGCGCCGCCAGCGGAAGAGTGAACATCGGGTAAGGAGACACTTAAGCATTGGGTTTAAACTGAGTCGATTAGGTACCAAAACACATGTTTAAAAAAAAAAGACGATGTGGTCTGAAGCAGAACTTACGCTAATGTTTCATTTTATTCTAGGGAGCAAAGAGCAGGCAGAGAGAAGCACCTTCAGCTTTAATAAATGGAAAAAAAAAACCTAAAATTGAAATTTTTAGCTGAGGAATTTTAAAATAACTTTTTAAAACAGAAACAGCATTTCGTGACGCAATGGTAAGGGCAGGAAGAGCGTTTGCTACGCAAGCAGGAATTCTGCTGTAGAGCAGACCATCTCATTTTGGTTCAGCCCTCATGGGCTTACGCAGCCTTTGAAGGATATGCCTTCGTAGACCACCTCCTTCAACGGATGCAGCCCTTGAATTGGAACACAGCTTATACACATTATGCTATTGAGCCCGCGTCGTGACGCCACACCCCACCGCCCTCATCAGAGGAACCTGTTTACAGCCTCACGCTACACCAAATGTTCATGCTAATAAAGTCATTTAAACTATTTAACTGTGTTTACACCAAGAGTCACTTTCACTGCAATGTTAATGTAGAAATCTGGTTTTCAACCATCCATCCATCCATCTGTCCATCGTCAGCCACTTATCCGAGTCTGGGTCGCGGGGGCAGCAGTCTAAGCAAAGAGGCCCAGGCCTCCCTCTCCCCTGCCACCGAGGCGTTCCCAAACAGTCGAGAGATATAATCCCTCCAACGTGTCCTGGGTCTTCCCCGGAGTCTCCTCCCCATCGGACATGTCTGGAACACCTCCCTAGGGAGGCATCCAGAGGCCATCCTTACCAAATGCCCGAACCACCTCAACTGGCTTCTCTCAACGTGGAGGAGTAGCGGCTCTACTCTAGTATTCGGCTCTCCCGAATCACCGAGCTTCTCACCCTGTCTCTAAGGGAGAGCCCGGCGACCCTGCGGAGAAAGCTCATTTCGGCCGCTTGCATCCACGATCTCGTTCTTTCGGTCACTACCCAAAGCTCGTGACCATAGATGAGAGTCGGAACGAATATTGACTGGTAAATTGACAGCTTTGCCTTCTGGCTCAGCTCTCTCTTCACCATGACTGACCGGTTTAGGGTCCGCATTACTGCAGACGCCGCACCAATCTGCCTGTCGACCTCTCGCTCCATCCTTCCTTCACTCGTGAACAAAATCCCGAGATATTTAAACTCCTCCACTTGTGGCAAGAATTCACTCCCGACCTGGACAGAGCATTCTTTCCTTTTCCGACTGAGGACCATGGTCTCAAATTTAGAGGTGCTGATTTTCATCCCAGCCGCTTCACACTCAGCTGCAAACCGGTCCAGAGAGAGCTGGAGGTCCTGGCCTGATGACGCCATACCCTCTGCCACTTGGCTGTTCTGAGAAATTCTGTCTTCAACAAGTGTTTCAATAAAGCTCCTTGTATTTTACACCAGCCGTAGTTTCAGCATAGATATTTTGGCTCATAACAGGCATGTATTTAACTTTCTTTTCTTTGTATGTCTCTGTTTTTAAGTCTTTATTTAAAGTCTGTCTATTATTATTATTGTAGCGGTAGCCTGTTAGCTTTCTGCTACCTGTAAAAAAGTCTGTTAGGAGCAAACATGATGTTCAATTGCCAGTTTATCTGCTGGTTGCGTTTAATAGTCACTGTATTCAATATTAACAGCTAAGCTTTTTCAGTGAGTCATTATAAAGACACAGTCTCATGTCTGTTGAAGCTTTGCACTGTTTATGCTGGTAGCATTGCTGCACTAGCTGTAATTTAATTTCTCAGCTGGACTGACTGTCGCAAAACTGCACGTTGTCCCAGAAACACTGCATTTAATTAGACAAAACAGTAACTTAAAAGTGAGCACACTTTCTGTAAATTTGCTAAAACGGGTAATGAACAACACTTCCATTCTCCAACTGGAGGTTTCAGCCATAATAACTAAACACAGCGGTCACATGGGAAAGACAGAAAGAGCGGGATAGGATGGGCTATGAATTGTACATTTTTAGTCCATCCCATTCTGCCTCCAGCATTTTAGCCCCACCTATTCAGCCTAAAGCATTTTTAGCTCAGCTCATTCAGCCCACAGCAGTCTAGACCCACCCAGTGAGCCTTAAGCAGTCCATCCTCACCCATCTAGCCTACCGCAGTTCAGCTCTGTCCATTCAACCTACAATAGTTTAGCTCCACTTATTCAAACTGAAGTTATAAGGAGTGTTTCAGCAATCAATTGACATGTAAAATGTAATCTTAAAGGCACAATTACAACCGTTTTTGGTGCCAAAACCACACAAATATTACAAATGGACTCACAACGTAAAAGCATGTCATCTTTAGAGTTTAGACTTCTGCACATTTCACACAGTGAAAAGCATAATAGAGGATAACTGTCCAAAAAAATGATAAAGGCCTAAATCCTATCATAAAACAATGATATTTGAAATTCCTCTTTAAGCATCACACTGATGATAAGTGTATTTTTGAATTATTTAAGAGGTTCTCCGAACAGAATATCAGGGTGAAAGAATGACTGTTCGGCCCACATAGAACAGATGTACTGTAAAAATATTACAGTTACAGCAAAGAAACACCTCACAGCAGGTGTCTGGACAAGCTTATGATGCATTAGCTCCAGCGCTGCTGGTCGAAGCTGTACTGAAGTCTCTCTAGTCAGAGGTGATATAAGATCTGTGTAGCTTTGTACAAGACATTTTTCTTACTAAAGCTGGATTGCATGTATAGTCCAGTGTATCTGCACAATAAGAAAGCAATGCAGAAACATCCTGCTATGCTATCTGTAAGAATCATGAGTCTGCTGTGCAGATAAAATCACTAAACGGACAAGAAAAATCTTCTCTGTCACAGTTCTGTATACTTTTCTTGCAAATTTAAACCATTTCCAGAGAGTTTGGACTTGATATGTGGTTTGAAATTGTCCCCCTGCAGATAAGAGGCAAAAGAAGAGGCATCATTTGGTATGCTTATCTGATTATTCTGTAAAATGACTGGCGATTTTATTAGAAACATTAACTTTGTAGCTCCACTTTGCTGGTGACCAGTGAGTGGAAGAACAAGGTAGGTGTTTCTAATAAAGTGGCCAGTGAGTGGAAGAACAAGGTAGGTGTTTCTAATAAAGTGGCCAGTTGGTGGATGCATAAGGCAGGTGTTTCTAATAAAGTGGCCAGTGGGTGGAAGCATAAGGCAGGTATTTCCAATAAAGTGGCCACTAAGTGGAAGCACAAGGTAGGTGTTTCTAATAAAGTGGCCACGTTCTATTGACATTAGTTCTTTTAAAGGATGGTCAGGTTCAGTAGCACAGCTAAGGAGAACTCTCAGTATTTTCATTTTTTTTGCTCTTTTTAGGTCTAAACCACACTATAGTGCTCACATAAAGGTCAAAAATTAGAAATAGTCTTCAAAAACCCTCTTGCATCTTTCTGAAAACACTGGTATTTTTTCAGGGCAGGTTTTAACCGTGCACTTTAGCAATTATGTGTGATAATTGGCCTCTACTTCATGTCAAATCTGCCTGTGAAAGCACTAGTGCAGCTAGGGCTTTTGTTTCTGTCTGTGAGTCAGTGTGGAGCTTCTTTACAGCCACGACACTCTCACCTCAAACTCTTTTGACCACTAAAAAAATCTTTCACTCATCACGGATCTCAGATACAGATTGAGGAGTTGCTACAGAAATGTTCCTGTCCCTATCCTCAGGAAGACCAAAGACTAAACATCTCTATTAAGCACTCAGTGACCAAGAGTAGAGATGCTGAAGTAGAGCTGCAGAGCTTGTGTTAAATCTTTTCTGGCAAGTTTGAGAAAAGTGAAATTCTGGAAGAATGTCTGCAAAACAGTCTGAAGTTTATTACCTTGACTCAGTTGAAATTTCTGTTTCTTTGTTGTTATATTCACATTTTATAACAAAACCCTCATCATGTCAAGTCAAGTCAAATTTATTTGCATAACGCTGATGTTATCACAAAGCAGCTTTGCAGAATTCCAGTAAAGATAAAGTTTTAACATGAATGTAAAACCCCCTAGGGAGCAAGCCAGGGGCGCCAGTGGCAAGGAGAACCTCCCTCAGAACTGAGGAAGAAACCTTGGGAGGAACCAGGCTCACCAGGGGGGACCCGTCCTCCTCTGGTCAGACTACCTACAGAGTTATTATACTACTAATATTAATAGCAGTAGTATTAGTAGTAGGAATAGCTGGGGGTCTATGAGAACATCAGTGTAGGGTGGGCAGCTAGTCCAAGGCAGGTGGTGGTAGCTGGGACGTGGGCAGCTGGTCTGAAGTGGGCAGCAGGAGGGCTCGACAGTCAGTCGTCCTTCAGTGTCCGGCTCAGACTCAAACCTCACAGACTTATAGCTCACCTTGAACGTCAGTGACTCAAATCTTGACTCAGACTCTGATCTTAGAGACTCAAGATTCGACATGGACTTGCCCATGTCTAAACTCAGACTTGCTCCCCAGAGACTCATGTCTTGACTCAGACTTGCTACCTAGACTCGTGTCTTGACTCAGACTTGCTACCTAGACTCGTGTCTTGACTCAGACTTGCTACCTAGACTCGTGTCTTGACTCAGACTTGCTACCTAGACTCAAAACTTGGCTCAGACTTGCTGCCCAAAGGCTCACGTCTTAACTCAGACTTGCTACCTAGACTCATGCCTTGACTCAGACTTGCTGCCCAAGGACTCATGTCTTGACTCAGACTTGCTACCTAGACTCACACCTTGACTCAGACTTGCTGCACAAAGACTCATGTCTTGACTCAGACTTGCTGCCTAGACTCGTGTCTTGACTCAGACTTGTTACCTAGACTTACGTTTTGACATCAACTGCCCATCTTTATCCTCTGATGAAACACTTTTATCTTGATGGGAGGACTCTTTTCCAGAATGCCAATGCCCCCATCTACAGGGTATGATGAATATGAAAATAATGCAGGTCATATGCCGTGACCTTCACAATCACCAGATATCAACCCAGTTAATCAACTATGCAAGATTTTGGAGCGATGTGTCAACCCGCATTGTCCACTACTATCGTCAAAACGCCAAACAAGGGAAGAACAGTCTTTCATCCCTTTAGTTCAGTTCCAGAGATTTGTGGAATCTTTGCTAAGGAACACTGAAGCTGTTCTGGTGGTCCAAGACCTTCCAAAGATTCTTTATTTTGGTTTTTCCTTTGTCATCTGTTTTGAATGCAGGGGTCACTTTTGTAGTTTTTCCTACTGAAACACTGGGGGGTAAGTTGAGCAGTCTTCCTGCCAACAGTGCCTCAATAATTAACACTTTTTAAAGTCACTTCAGGCCAACTATACCTGCGCAGCATTTTACGCATGCCACAAAGCATGGTACTATTGTCATCCAGTAAATTGAGCTAATTAGACTGAATTAAGAAAAAATCTGACTCATTGCAGCTTGGCCAGAGGTTTTCGTGCAATGCATGAAAAGGGCACTTTTCCGTTGATGTTTGACCAATTTCACTTAAAATGGAGCTTAGTGTAAGTCTGAAGGTGCTAAATCTCTCCATCATCACAGGTTCAGAATCTGTCAGCTTTGTATGTGGCACACGGGGGAGAAAGGAGCTTTTAAAGTGGGGAAGCTCGTTAAACTCTGAGCTTTCTTTAGAGCAGTGCTGTGTACCGGGACTTATCAATAATTGGGTCTGTCGGGAGCGGAGTGAAGTTTAAATCTGCATCCAGCTCCCCGGAGCAGAATCAATGACAGAAAACCCCTTTTTTATTTACCATTCATTGGCATTTAAGGTTTTACCTCATTAGTCTCTGTAACATAGAGGCTAATTATCAGGTGGGGATGTATCGGTGTGTTCTTACAGTGACAACAGTGCTCTGGATTTATATTTTGCTGATGTTCTGCTCTCTGAATGCTTGTTTTCTTTTTAGGAAACAGTGTAAAGAACAAGTGGAGCGTTTGGTGGAGTGACTGAAGCAAGGAACAAAATCAAAACATCACTGAACAGCAGATGTTTGCCCCTTAGCTCGCATCATTCTCTTTATCTCTGGAGACAGGTTTAGTATATGGCCAGGAGGAAAGGGATTTAGAAAAGCCAACAAACACAGATAATTTGTTAGAAGAAAATGGCCCTGACGTTGAATTTTGGACTTATGCCTAAATTCAACTGAAAATTCAGCATGATGATGTGACAAAACTGCTAACTTCCACAATAAAGAACTGTATTAAAGTGAAGCTTTGGCAAGAAAATATGTTTACCCAGTTCCAAGCCTTACCTCAAACGGAACTGATCAGCTAAAACATATTTGGTGCCTGAAATACTTTTAGTTTTAGCACTGGAGTTATGAGGCTAATGTGGCTAACAAGTAAAGGAAGCCTATTAGCATAATCAATCGACATCACGCAAATTTCATGCCTAAAGGCACAGTCAAACCAGAGTGGAGCAAAACTTAGCCAATTATATTTCAGTAAACATTTAATGTTAAAGCTAGTTTTTTTTTATTTGTTTTTTTTTTTAAACGAGCAATTATTGTGACAGAGTATCTCAGAAAGCTAAAAAGACACCTTTTTAACCGTAGGAAGACGCAATGTGAAGGAAATCTTTAAAAGTGGTTTATTTTTTATGCTGAGCCTCCAGAACAGTGTGTATAAAGACTGACATGCAGCTCTACAGTCCCTACAGCAGTGAAGCTAAAACACTAATAATACAAAATCTCACAGTATCCCCCAGAATGAGGGACAGCAGGGGGCACTTTCAAACAGATGTCTAGAGTCATTATTGTTTTGCTATAAACTTGATCTACATCACATTATTAATGTTTATTCTATATATATAACTGCATAATTATTTCAAGTAAATACAACCCCAATTCCAATGAAGTTGGGACGTTGTGTAAAACATGAATATAAACAGAATACGATGATTTGCAAATCCTTTTCAACCTGTATTTAAGTGAATAAACTACAAAGACAAGATATTTAATGTTCAAACGGATAAACTCAAAAATGCATCCCTGACCCTCATGGCCACATGGTATGCAGTTAGATCCCACTGTTTTGAAGAAAATGCACCCCAGCATCTGAAAACACGGTGCAACATCAAGAACTGACCGTAGCAAAACATATTTTTTCATACTTTTTACTGTTCTGGTGAAAAATATGATTTTTTTTGTGTGTACGACTATTTAAAGCTGTGCTTGCTGGTCATGTACTGGCTGAATTTTTGAGTTCTGCTCAAAACGAGCTTCAATTGTCACCACCAAAACTTTTGGTAAAGTTTCGGTCCAATAGTCCAAAATATGCTTTCAGCTCATACTTTGAGCTAGTTACATAGAACATATATAATATTAAATATAATGAAAAAAGGAAAAGAAACCTGTCTGTCTTTGGACAGAAGCATTTATACTAACCAATGATAAGTGATGACTACTGTTAGAGGCTTACCAGAGGCCCAATGATGGGGCTGGTGCAGTGGGGCATGAAGGTGGCACTAGCGAGAGGGAGGCTGGTGAAAAACCTGTGGGACCTGCCACAATATCTTGCAGCACAAGACTGATTTTCAGTGCTGTGTGTAGGAGCAGGCGGGTAACCACTCCAGGTGAGAGCGGGACAAAGCAAAAAAATGACCATTCTGTGGTTTAATTCCTGATTTGTGTTTAAATGGTGAATGAATGGCCTTCGGTGAAGTTCCTTGCAGTGAGCCTGATGCCCATGACTGCCGTGTTATTTCATCAGAGAATAATGTGTTTTTGAATAGACTGTGTCCGATATTGGATGCGTGTACGCCTTGATGGAACTGTGCGATTGGAAGCCAGCCAAAACATTTCGGTTGTGGGTGGTAATGGGACTGCGCAGACCTCTACCTCAAGCCTGGGCAGGTGGTTAAATAGACACAGTGCAGCAATGACAGCGGATGGCTTTTTGCACTTGCCGTCAAGAGCCAGCAAACAGGCACATCTAATGACTCCAGCTCACGTCAGTCCAGTGGCGGAGACAAGGCCACAGCATAAAAGAGTGGCACTTACATTAATGTCAACGGTGTGGTGGGCGATGCCCCAAGCTGCACAGCAGGGGCCACAGTGGTAAGGACACTGCCCCAGGGTGAGGACCAGGGGCACTCGCCACGAATGAGCAAGTGCCCTGCAGTGTTTGTGCTATCAGGGACTGCATATGCAGGCTGAAGCTGGTGGATTGCCAGGGCGGTTGACCTTTGAAGGGGGGCTATGTAGCATATCCCTACTGGCTTGGCCTGTCAAAGAGGCTCATGGGAGGTGGGCACCCCTTAAAAACAGACTGTTTATTGTTGTCGTTGCGTTTGTTAGTTTAAGTTGTTACCTGGTGTCAGGGATAGAGAGTGGGATGGGTAGCTGGGTTGAGTGTCTACTGCGGAGCACTTCTCGCAGCAGAATCGTGGCCTCCCTCGTGTCTTACTCTGTGCCAATGCCACAACATCTACTTTTCTACTTACAGACACTAATGGGGTCTAGATTGAAAGTTTAGAATATGTGCTTTCCACACAATTCCTCTAGGAGTCAGAAGAGGCACTTCAAGGCATTAAAAATTGTAGCCCCAAGTGTTTACAGTACCTGCTTTTTTGGAAGCTCAGTCAGCACGTCCAGTGTGAGCTCTGCAAATTTTCCCGAGGGTTATATTAACCACAATTTCCTGCCTTGTGGGCTTAAAGACCCTCAAGCAACATGAGTCAATACTGCTGTTACTGTTTATGGTTGCAGGGCAGCAGCATTGAGGTGCACATTTGTATTTTGACAGCTATTTGTTTGTTTGTCTCATCTTCCACCTTACATAGTCACACCTGCCAGATTTCTCTCCAGAGTATTGGTTCTTCACATATATATCAGCTTTATTTCTTTTTCTCTCTGATAACACACTGTTCCATGATTATAGACAACAGTTGTTGTTTATTTTCATTTGTCATCTCCTCATCATCTGAATGCCGGCAGGTTATTTCTACACAATCAGAAACAGGCAGAGCTCAGAGTCTTTGATGCTGGAATATAAAATCGACGTGCTGTTTGCTGTATAATATCAGCTTGTGGTCCAAATGCAATGAACACTACCATTCCACCAGTAACAGCGTCCGCACTCTGCATCACACTGTGCAGTTACCTTTAGATTTCCCTGAGCTGCGGCCTCATTATACCATAAAGATTCTCTGACCATCGGCCCATGATGCAGGACAGTGATCACCTTCTGCTTGAGCCTTTGTAACTGTAAAGTTCTCCTATTGGCAGATTCTTACTTGTGATATTCTCCTGTTGGCAGATATTTTGATGTTCTACTACTGGGGGATTCTTAGCTATATTGTTTTCCTGTTGTTGGATTTTTAGCTTTATTGTTCTCATATTTGTAGCTGTGCTGTTCACTTACTGGTGGATTTTTAGCTGCACTGTTCTCTTATTGGTGGATTTTTAGTTGTATTATTCTTCTATTGGTGGATTTTTTGCTATGCCGTTCTCCTATTGCTTGATTTTTATCTGTATTATTCTTCTATTGGTGGATTTTTAGCTGCACTGTTCTCTTATTGGTGGATTTTTATCTGTATTATTCTTCTATTGGTGGATTTTTAGCTGCACTGTTCTCTTATTGATGGATTTTTATCTGTATTATTCTTCTATTGGTGGATTTTTAGCTGTATTATTCTTCTATTTGTGGATTTTTAGCTGCGCAGTTCTCTTATTGGTGGATATTTATCTGTATTATTCTTCTATTGGTGGATTTTTAGCTGTATTATTCTTCTATTGGTGGATTTTTAGCTGTGCTGTTCTCTTATTGGTGGATTTTTATCTGTATTATTCTTCTATTGGTGGATTTTTAGCTGCACTGTTCTCTTATTGGTGGATTTTTATCTGTATTATTCTTCTATTGGTGGATTTTTAGCTGCGCAGTTCTCTTATTGGTGGATTTTTATCTGTATTATTCTTCTATTGGTGGATTTTTAGCTGTATTATTCTTCTATTGGTGGATTTTTAGCTGTGCTGTTCTCTTATTGGTGGATTTTTATCTGTATTATTCTTCTAATGGTGGATTTTTAGCTGCGCTGTTCTCTTATTGGTGGATTTTTATCTGTATTATTCTTCTAATGGTGGATTTTTAGCTGCACTGTTCTCTTATTGGTGGATTTTTATCTGTATTATTCTTCTATTTGTGGATTTTTAGCTGCGCTGTTCTCTTATTGGTGGATTTTTAGCTGCGCTGTTCTCTTATTGGTGGATTTTTAGCTGTATTATTCTTCTATTTGTGGATTTTTAGCTGCGCTGTTCTCTTATTGGTGGATTTTTAGCTGCGCTGTTCTCTTATTGGTGGATTTTTATCTGTATTATTCTTCTAATGGTGGATTTTTATCTGTATTATTCTTCTAATGGTGGATTTTTAGCTGCACTGTTCTCTTATTGGTGGATTTTTATCTGTATTATTCTTCTAATGGTGGATTTTTAGCTGCACTGTTCTCTTATTGGTGGATTTTTAGCTGTATTATTCTTCTATTTGTGGATTTTTAGCTGCACTTTTCTCTTATTGGTGGATTTTTAGCTGTATTATTCTTCTATTTGTGGATTTTTAGCTGCACTGTTCTTGTATTTGTGCATGTTTAGCTGCGCTGTTATCCTATTGGTGGATTTTCCGTTGTATCATACTTCTATTAGATTTTAAGCTATATCACAGTTCTGTTAGTGGATTTTTTGCTGTACCATTCTTCTTTTGTTGGATTTTTAGCTGTTTCACTCTCTTATTGGTGGCTTTTTAGCTGCACTCCTTTTATTGGTTTTTAAGCTTCAGATGAAGTCACACGTTTCTTTCACAGTCACCAATTTTTCTCTTGTCCTAACTTGGTCCCTGAAGCACTGTATCAGCCACCCATGAGTCTTTTTTCTCTTTTTTTCATTTTTTATTGTCTCAACATGAACGCACGAATGCATGAACGCATGCAGGTACCTATTTCTGAATATTTCATTGAAATTACTGGATAATAAACCTCATGATTAATAGCTGAATATTACAACTGCAGTTTAAGGCTTTAAATCCTGACCTTCTGTAAACAGCAGAGCAGTAATGGTGTATAATGACCAGCTGCGTCACGGTTGCCACTAGCAAGGTCATTCTTCTCACTAAGTATCCAGCCTCAGGATTTTATTCTACAAAAACAATCAAAAGCAGCAGGAGAGGTTTGGTTCCATAGAAGGGAAGGTCAGTTATGATAATACTGCACGACATACTGTTATCTATAAACATGGACTAATAAGCTTCCAGTGCTTGTTAGCTGCATTAGCCTCCAGTGCCAAAACTCCAGGAGTAATCTTCAGACACCAGACATGTAGTGGCTTCATTAGTGGAGGGAAAATGGGTAAATTTGGCCAAACTATCACTCTAAATCTAACGATGGGATGCTTTTTCATTAAGTGTTTGTTCATTGCGAAAAAATAAAAATAAACTCAGTGAGAAATAACAGATTATTGATTAGATTTTACATGCAGAGCAGTGCTGCCGTTCCATTTGGACATCAAAGCAGGTGTTTTGTTGAGCCAACCCATGCAAAAGCACCTGTTGATCATGCTGCTGATTTGATTTCCCGCAGAAAGCTTTGATAGCTGAAAGAGCTTTTCTTAATAGCCCTCAATAGTAAATACAGGCCTAGCATGTCTGACACATTTTCTTTTCTCAACTGAACAATCTGTCCTGATGTCTTCAATTCTTTCTCTTTATTGAGGAAAATGTCACAAACGACTGAGCTATAAAAGACATTCAAACACATTTGTACAATCTCATAAAATACGCCAGCACTTAAGGTCCATTTAAGCATCTATAAGGAGTTTTCGGCACTGCAGTTGCGTCTCTGATTGACACATGCATTGATATCGACGTTACTCTGGCTGGAAATTAGTGCTGAAAACTCTGCGTGGTCTGGTGGGTATATATTTTTAACGATTTATTAATTTTTAAGGATCTTTGGCAAACATTTCTGTCAGTTGTCCAAAAACACAGACTTTTCTTACACTTTCAGTTTCTCTTATTCATTCCAGCTCAGTTCGATTCACTGCAGTCTTATTTGTACAGTGAGCTGTTGTTCAACTCAGTCTAATTTTCAGCACTTATTCTTCGATAAATTGAGTTTCCAAACTAGGAGGATGTAAGAAATGGTCCATTTTATTCATTGTGATCACAGATATTGTGGAAAACTGAATTTTCCCTGATTAGCTTTTATTTTAAACATAAGAATTTCATGTAGTTTGTAAACATGGTTAAAAAAAGAAAAAGAGGGCTCTTGAGCAATGTGAATTTTTCTACAGAACCATGATTTCATTGTAGAACCATTTGCATGCTTAAAGAGTGCTCTGCATGGCCAAATTATTCTTCGGATTGATGGACAACGTGTCTTATATATCCCCAAAAAGGGTTCTCCTACTGATACAATGTCAACCTTGAATACAAGGTCCTATATGAAACCATACACACCACTTTCTCCATCAATCTAAAGAACAATATTTACTTGTGCTGTTCTCCTACTGGTGGATTTTTAGCCGTTTTCACCTTGCAATGAACTATTTAAGCATTTTTTGCAACTTTTTTTTTAATGTAAAGCCGTTTAAATGCACTGGTTTTAAGAAGGTGCTATACAAATAAACTTGACTTGCATATATAGAATTCATGGTTCTAAACAGAATCATTCCCTTTATTAAAGAGCCCTTAGGATGTACCATACAGTCCATATGTGGACACTAAGCTACAAAAACAACTTGATTTGAGTTTTATGATGCAACACATTTACGTACTGTAATTTATATACTGTAACATTTACATACTGTTTTCAGCTGTTTATCTTCAGTAGGTTTGTCAGTAATGCTGCACTCACGTGTCTGTGGTTGAACACCACTGAACAAGATATTCCATTATTTTCAAAATATTTTAAAAATATAAACAAAAGCACTTTAACTTTAAGCTTTAGCTGCTTTTTTCACATCTCTGGCAGGAAACCCTTCCTTAAAATTGAAATGTCTCTTCATGCAAATTGTCCAAATTTGGAAGTCAGCTTCTCATTCGCCAGCTTCTTGTTCAAATTTTCCCGTTCCACCTTAAATGGTGCAGCAGTTACATTCTGGCACTTCAGGCACCATTTAAGGTGGAACGGGAAAATCTGTACAAGAAGCTGGCGAATGAAAAATGAAACTGACTTCAGGAAACCAGCTGGAGTGATTATAAACACAAATAAGTCCATTAATCTCCAGATTATCCATGTTCATCGTAAATCTTTCTCTTTGCCGTTTCATAGCTGGGCGAGATTGTTGTCTGCAATGCTATGGTGACCAGCAGTCTGAGCGCCGATCTTCAGAGTTACAGTGTGAATCAGCAGTTCTACATTAACTCCAGAGGTTAAGACCATTTACTGTTAAACTGCATTGAACGATCAGCAGAGCTTTATTTTACTGCAAAGGAGGATTGTTTTATTTTTACCTAAACATATAATTGTACTGTGGAGCCACAACAGGGCAGTAAAATGTAGCTTCTGAGCCTCGTGTTGCCGACACCTCACCTAACTACATTATCTACACTGCTAAAGCTCTCCTCTCCATACAATTCTGATTATTCTGTAAGATAAATCATCCATTTTCACCAGCACCGCAGTCACCATGGCAACATTTGCACGGCTTCATGCCTCAATTGACTGTGAACTGCTATGAGGTGCATAAATGTGAACACAGCCTAAGACTTTTTGTATGTTTTTAAGGTGAAACATGATACAGAAATGACCTTCTAAAGGCTACAGAGCTCTAATATAGCAGTGCAGCACTGTCCAAAAGCCAGGCTGTTATTTTCAACTTACACTGAGACCAGATGAAGAACCGAAGTGTAATCTTATACATGAAAAAGTTTTGGCGCCCTTGGTTACATGAAGCGTAAATACGTTAACACATCTTCTGCAGAGAAATGACTGTTTATTTACTGCATTTTAACATTCGATGGCACATTATATATTTGATCTTCTATTTTTCCCAATAAAATAAACATCATAATAAACAAACATGAAGCTAGAATTTAACCAGATCAGCTGCTAATGAGTGAAGAGTTAAATATTAACTCAAATCTCAAGATTTCAATTAAATATGATACCCCTGCATGGGTTTCCTCCGGGTTCTCCGGTTTCCTCCCACAGTCCAAAGACATGCAGTCAGGCCAATTGGACATGCTAAATTGCCCCTAGGTGTGAGTGACTGTCTGTGTCTGTCTGTCTGCCCTGCGATGGACTGGCGACCTGTCCAGGGTGTATCCTGCCTTCCGCCCGAAGACTGCTGGGATAGGCTCCAGCATCCCCCGCGACCCTGACGGAGAAGCGGCTTAGAAAATGGATGGATGGATGATACCCCTGGTGGTCACACAAGACCAGTTTGAACCCAGTCTATGCCCCATTGAAGTCTATGGGGGTCTATTGTGCCTTATCTTATACTAAAAGGATGCAAAAAAAAAATACTAAAGTAAACAAAAATAAAATATTCAAAATATTTGTGCAATACTACACGGTGGCATGGTGGGTAGCGCTGTTGCCTCAAGGAGGGCCTGGGTTCGATTCCCTGGCCAGGTGACCAGGGTCCTCTTTGTGTGAAGTTTACATGTTCTCCCCGTGTCTGCGTGGGTTTCCTCCCACAGTCCAAAGACATGCAGTCAGGCCAACTGGACATGTTACATTGCCCCTAGGTGTGTGTGATTGTGTATGTCTGTCTGTAAACAATACTAAACTAAAGTGTAACATCCAGCAAAGCCTGAATTAAACATATAGGAACTACGTGACTTTAAAAACACTAAACACACCTATACGCTAAAAAAATGTACCATCAACACAGTCACTGAGACAATAACCAAACGGTAAGTCAACTGAAGATTCAGTGCTTAGTTCTCCAGTTGTAAAGTTGCTGGTCAGCAGAAATGACCGCAGTGCTGCTTTAACTCAGAAATAGAGGAGAAATTCAGGAATAAAGAAGAGCAGCTGTGAAGGAGCCTCACGCTGACTCCTCTTGGAGCCATAACTGAAAGCTGTTGGCTGAGATTGCAGCACTCAGGCCGGGTTGGGGGGGCTTAACTAAAGCCCAGCTGTGAGGAAGACAGCAGTGTCCGACTGAGAATCTCACACATCAAACACAAGACGATACACCCAACTGCTGACCAGGCTTCCCCCCCATTCACTACTTCTGGTCCACCAGTGAACCTGCTCAATTAAACTTGGGCATCATATGGCCACTGAGCCCATTATACAAGGAAAAGTCTGGAAACACTTGCCTTTCACCAAGTATGTTACGCATACAACCAGAACACTTCACAGCAATGCGGCACTGACCTGGTTAAGTGAACTGCTAAACCTGTTTGAAGTTAACTGCTCACAGCAAGAGGCGGGAGAGACAGACTCTTCAGAGTTTTACTTGTTTCCTTTTATACATTTCATACAAACCACTGCTCATTAAAGCAACAAACGCACGCCTTTTCTGTTCACAAGGGAGCTCAGGTATTTCAGGGAGCTAATGCGGTTCCAATCACACGTGAATGTTCCCTTTAAAAAGACTAGTGGGTGAATTGGGGAGGACCTGACACCACAATGGTGGAAAACAATGCGAGAGAACAAGCTAACAAGGTAAGCAACAGACTGTCAGAGAGGAATGATGAGGTCCATTTAGGTCCAGTCTTAGTCTGTCCCATTGTATTGCAGCAAGAAATGCAGTACAGTGCAATGCTGCGAAGAAACGGACCAAAGGTGATTGTGCAGCATTCGCAGCATCTTCCTCACTGATAAACATGCACACTGACAGGACTGCACTGCTCCTCTCATCATTCTCTACTCCAAGCTGCTTGTTCTGAATCGTGAAACATCCCACTCGGTGTTTCCAGAACCTAATATATGAATATTTAGCACAGAATCCACTGAGAGAATGAACAAATTAAGGTCGTCTTGGTGTAGAGAACTCAAGAGGCTGATCTATACATTGACAAAAATATGTGGACACGATCGCCAAACATACCGTTTGGACTGAAAGAAAGATTGAATATGAAAAACAGTATCGTGAGAGAATTTTACTAAAATGACTTAAAACAAGTAAACAAATGTCTAGAAATAATCATTCTAATAATATCCCTACAACAGTCTGTAACGAGGAGCGATGCGGAGACAAGCGAGATTTATTACGGGCAAATCCAAAATCAGGGTCAAGACAGTCCAGTTTCAAAGAGCCAACACGGACAGCAGGAGGGACAGACATGACCACAGACCAGAAATAAACAAAACTCTTCAAACGGTACATAGAGGTCAACCAGTACATCCAACAAACGAACAAAGACCAGCAAACACAGGGTTTAAATACAAACCAGGACAACGAGGGACAGGTGGGAAACAGGTGGAAACAATCAGGGGTGGAGCCGTGAAACAAGAGGGCAGGACTGAAAACCAAAACAGAAGGACATGGACAGGACTGGGAGGGGCCAATTGTGACCGTCTTAACATGTTAAACATAACATGTATTAATTCAGTTTAAGGTCAGCTTACTTTACAAGATACCGTTTTCTTGCTCGAAGCCAAGATGTTTGGATTTACAGTGTAGAATTTAAAGGAAATACATATTTTCTCCAACAATGCAGATTCAAAGGCAAAAATGCCTTTAAAAATGGTACCTTAGATATGAATGATATGAGTTATGATACGTCACATCTGGATTATATCATTTGGGCTTCTATATAACAGCAGAGTGAACTGAAAGGTATCACTGAGAATATAGTGACACGACTGTGTGTCAATATTTTTTTCATTGAGGTCAATAAAAGGTTCCTGTATTAAGTCTCCCTGTGGTGATACGTGGCAGAATTCATTTCTCAATCTCTCTATTATTCACTGGGCTTCAAGCGGGCTTCCTGCGTTTATCCCCCTGCGTGTGCAGTCCGCTCTATCTGCACTCCTCCGCTTAATCGATTTGCTTGTGAAACGATAGAGGTTCCGTGCGCTGGTTCTCCCTCTCAAGGTCAGGTTAGCTCCGAGAGCAGATAAGATTAAGTATGAATGATTTCCTTGTCAGCGCTGCATTGACAAGCAGCAGACTCCTATCAGTTCGACCCGTGCTAACTGCTGTTCAAATAAACAGGGTGAGAGAGCTGTGGGTGAGTGAGGGAGGAAGGAGAAGTGCTGTTTCACTAACCGATCATGGAGCGCAGTGCAGGGGTCAGCAAGTGCAGGGGTCTTACAGGCTGCACTCTTAAAAATGAAGCCTTTTGGATTGGACATGGTTCTAGGAAAAACCTTTCACTTCAGTATACAACCTTTACACTATCCCCAGCAGCAAGAGGACAGTGGGCCACTGTGTGCCCACTGATGGCAAAGCCGGTGGTCCACTGGCTTTTTTGTGTTTAAGCAGATTCCACTTATCATCATTAAGTTTCCTCTCACAGTCCAATTTACTTATTTTTCCTTCCTTCCTTTCTTTAGTTTGTAAATTAGTTTAGTGCATAATTATAATCGAGTACAGTGTCAAAAACAACATTTTCTATGTCTTATTTTCTACTTTTCTCTTAGTCGTTTATAATATTTCTCTTAGTTTATTTTCTAAAATCTGGCAAACAGTCAGCAGAGTGTCGACACTATCAAGCCAGCGGACCAATATATGCTTGCTTTAAACTTTCAGAGGTTCTTTATGTCGGATTATCATTTAGAGCAGGGTTCTTCAAAGCAACCATTTACTGAAAAGTTCTTTCAGCAACTAAACATGGTTCTTCTATGGCATTGCTTCCATTTACCCTTCTCGATACCTTTGCTTTTAACTGCAGTGTGATAAACTGTAAGGTGTAAATATTGTGAGAGTGCCCCCTGCTGTTTATCAGAGCGTCACCGCTCCCCAGTTTCAGTCTCCATTTCCCAAATGCTTTAGCCAAGCTCACAAACGTTCCTCCTCCTAATAAACAGACACACTTTCAGCTCTGACTCCTCATTATTCACCACCATCACTGTAATATTTCATCATCGACATTAACACAGGAAGGTGGTCAGAGGGGCGGTGGAGTTGAAGTCGGCAGCATCTGAGATGTTTAAAACGCAGAGTTAGAAAAGAAAAACGTCTCCCAGTGAAAGCCGCGTTTTACAGTAGAAATAAATGGAGCTCATTATGCTGGTAGTGAACTACGCTGCCTGACTCAGCCGCCTCAGAACCAGAGAAACGGACCTTAAACAGAAGTCAGGACCCTGCTGGGGTTCATCCTAAAGTTAGGACAGGATTTAGGAGTTTTAGTCTGGTTAGGATGTTTGTGTGATGCTGTTTTCTAATCTGGAGTTAATGATGAGATCATGAAGTTAGGAGCTGATATTCTGGAATAGATACTGTCCAAAATTCAGTCTGTACTGAAGTCGTCATGGAGACTAACAGATCAGATTTCAGAGTTAAGATGGTTCTGTAATACGGCTGCTGGTGCTTTATGCAGGTGTACAGTTCGAGACTGTAGTCCATTTGTTACTGCAGTTTATCGGCCCCCCCTCTAGAACATCAATGGAAAGAGCCCACCATAGGACCACCACTGAGCAGATTGAGCAGATTATTATTTGAGTGGTGGACCATCCTCAGAGTGGATTTTTACACACTAAACATCTCCTGGCCACTACCTCTGGAAAAACCCTCGGTGGTTTGCACCTCTATTGTTTTCTGTGTTGCTTATTATCACCTCCACACAAAGCTGCACTGAATGCAAATGCCTGTTCTTGTTGTTGTTGCATGACAGTAACCTTTAATCTTCCCACACAAACACACTCTATGCTGCTGAAGGAGCCTTGCCACCTGGTTAAGGGGCGTGTGTCCATATCCACGGCAGAGATGTTCTGTGATTTATATACTGCCTGACTGATTACGACTGCAGAGGATGAAATATTGAAATGAAATGGTGCTCCAGATGTTCCTCCAGCATTCTGAAAAACAACTCTGCCTTTCAGAAAGTCCAAGAATGTTCCTTTACTTCATGACTGCATGCAGAGTTTCATAAAAGCACCAAAGAAAGATAAAAAAAAAATAAGCAGGAGAAACAGAAGCACTTTGATCAGGACAGAGACGGAACCTGTAACTCAGCGTGTGATGAGAATGAGACCTTATGGGAAGAAATAACATTGTTTTGAGGTGTGATGTAAAAAATGCATAATGAATGCAGCAAAGATCACATTTTAAAACGAGAACTAATAGCACCACCATGTGGTCAACGTGTGAAGTGCATAACTTCTGCATGCAAGTACAGACAGGATTCAGGCTGCAGTACAGCAGCGTTTATGATTTGTAGCTATGCTCATGTGCTTCATTCCATGTTTACAGACAGTGGTGAGTCACATACTGTCAGAATCCATATAAACATCTCTGTTAGTGCTAAAACTAAAGACGTAAACTTCAAACATCAAGCATGTCATAGCTAGTCAACTACATTTGGGGTAATGACACATTTGGGCCCACTCTGTTCTGATCCGTCAGCCTCCAGAGCGGTTCTGCCCTCCATGCTCTGCCCCTGTCCTGCAGACAGACCGTTCTCCGTAAACTTCGCTGTGGCTGATTCTCCAGCGGCGTCGGTTCGGATGATTGTATCTCTTTGATCTAGAGACGATCCTGAATGTCCACACACTTCTCCTCCTCCGATAGCCGCTGTGTGCTGTGTGAGGCGTTTCAGGCAGCTGAGAAAAGTGGTTTGTGTGGAAGAGAGTCTCTCCGTCTGGAGGGAACGCTGAGCTTTGGGAATTTGGGGAACGTTTATATGCACAAAAGATGCAACACACTAAAGGAAAGAGAATCCTAAAAAGCATAACAGGTCCCCTTTAAAGCATCACACTCAGCATGACTGTGTTACTAGCATGACAGTGTTCTCTGGATGCCGTTTAAGTTGGTGAAAGATGTACGTAACTTTATCATGGCCATAATTTGCAATCCAAACACCACATAGACTTACTTTAAAGTCACCTTGAAGATAATGAAAGATCTGTTTTGTTATTTTTTTGGTTGGATGCCACTGTTTTGACAGTTTTATAAATGATTTCTCATTTTTTTGCGCATCTGTGATATTATCTACCTCATTTTTCATTGTATTGCATTTTCTTCCAAGAATGACGGATCAGAGCATCACTCCACACAAATAAGCAACAAATCTCAACAAATCAGTTTATCCTCTTTTGAATGAGAGTCTTTTGGCCTGTTTCATGGTTTTATTTGTTCCAAGCCACTCTGCCAGGTGGTGTTTATTAGAGTAGCATTCACTTGTTTATTCCTTCAGCAGCAATCCTGATTAAATTCAGTAGCTCTTGTAATATAGCTGTCATAAGAGGTTAACCAAAAAGAAAACACTGGAAATGTTGGCTGGAGGAATGACTTACAGACTAATTCTACTAGAGACCAAATACTGACTATTCACTACAAAGTGCTGAGATTCTAGTTTAAAAGTCTACAGTACAAGCTGAACTGCATTGTGGTTAATCAAAACTAGACAGACTGGAGTCATTAACAGTGAACTGGCCATCATACTAATGTTAACCCCATTACCCAATTAAAGAATAACTGACTCTATTGGTATTGTGATATGAACTGAGTCTGTTCTACAGTTTCTCATTAGGTTTGATGGTATTTTAACCAGTGATCTGTAAATCCTGTCCAACCTCACAAGAGTAGCTACAAAAGAATTTGGATGGAGCCTGGAAAGGAACGTTTCCTCAATCTCACAACTGCGTAATATACGCTATATCGCCAAAAGTATTCGCTCGTCTGGCTTCACACACATTTGAAATTAAGTGACATCTCATTCTTAATCCATAGGGTTTAATATGATGTCGGCCCACCCTTTGCAGCTGTAACAGCTTCAGCTCTTCTGGGAAGGCTTTCCACAAGGGTTAGGAGTGTTTATGGGAATTTTTGGCCGTTCTTCCAGAAGCACATTTGTGAGGTCAGACACTGATGTTGGACGAGAAGGTCTGGCTCACAGTCTCCACTCTAATTCATCCCAAAGGTGTTCTATGGGGTTGAGGTCAGGACTCTGTGCAGGCCAGTCAAGTTCTTCCACACCAAACTGGCTCATCCGTGTCTTTATGGACCTGCTTTGTGCACTGGTGTGCAGTCATGTTGGAGCAGGAAGGGGCCGTCCCCAAACTGTTCCCACAAAGTGGGGAGCATGAAATTGTCCAAAATCTCTTGGTGCTGAAGCTTTAAGAGCTCCTTTCATTGGAACTAAGGGGCCGAGCCCAACTCCTGAAAAACAACCCCACCATAATCCCACCTCCACCCAATGTTACACTCGGCACAATGCAGTCAGACAAGTACCGTCTCCTGGCAACCGCCAAACCCAAACTCATCCATTGGATTCCCAAATGGAGAAGCGTGATTGGTCACTCCAGAGAACACATCTCCACTGCTCTAGAGTCCTGTTCTTGAGCTGATCTGAAGAACACATGAAGTTTGGAGGTCTGTAGTGATTGACTCTGCAGAAAGTCGGTGACCTCTGCGCACTATGCCCCTCAGCATCCGCTGACCGCTCTGTCATTTTACGTGGCCGACCACTTCGTGGCTGAGCTGCTGTCGTTCCCAATCGCTTCCACTTTGTTATAATCCCACTGACAGTCGACTGTGGAATATTTAGTAGTGAGGAAATTTCACGACTGGACTTGTTGCACAGGTGGCGTCCGATCACGGCACCACGCTGGAATTCTCTGAGCTCCTGAGAGCGACACATTCTTTCACTAATGTCTGTAGAAGCAGTCTGCAGGCCGAGGGGCTCGGCTTTATACACCTGTGGCCATGGAAGTGACTGGAACACCTGAATTCAGTGGTTTGGATGGGTGAGTTAAAACTTTTGGAAATATAGTGTACATAATTATTTCACAGTAGTTACTGAATACTAAGGCTGAGCAATAGGAGAATATACACCAGTATTGTTATAAGTTATGCCACAATACAAATCAATAAGCTTTTCTGATCATATCACGTATATCATCAGGGCTTGTAGACACTGACTTCATGTTTAATTATAAAAACAGGAAATTTACTTCCATTTAACTGGATTTAGTGGCAAATGTTAAAGAAAAAAAAAAATCACTGTGTTCAGTTTTTGACAGTATTTTTTAAAAATGTAGCTCTACTGGCTTTTTTTCTCTGTTCCAGCTGATCAGATGTAAGAAAAAATAAATAGTATGACACTTTGCATATCATGAATTTTAAATTATTTTTATAGTTTTATTACATTTACAATTTTTATTGCAATATTACTTTTGCCATCTCTACCTCTAGTAGATACTAATTTATAGTCGATACTGATTAATTCATATTTAATACTGAATCAATGTATATGAAAAGTAATTCAGATTAAATACTAAATATTTCACAGTCGATTCTGAGTAATTTGGATTAATTAGAGTAATTCATATCAGACATTAAATAAATCAAATTAAAACCTGAACAATTCAAAGCAGATGCTGAATAATTCAGATTAAATACTAAATATTTTATAGTAGATTCTGAGGAATTCAGATTAAATACTGAATAATTAATGGTAGATATCGATAGTTGTGAAACAGCATGTTTTGAAACTAATTGCCGGCAGTTTATAGTGATGATGACTGTCGCTGCCCGTAGTGCTGAAATAAATACTGGCTGCTGATGGTGCTGAAAACCAACCTCACCTGTATGTTAGCACATGCAGCTCTCGAGAAATCATTCACAACGCAAGTCCTAATTATTTTCACATGCATGTCTGAATCTATAACCTTCACATTCACCTTCCATAAAGCAGATATGACATCATTCAGGCTGACACAGTTATAGGTTCATGGTTAATTGCCCTGGGGCACCTTGCTTTATTTGACAAATTAGCTATTATATAAGACAAATATCACATTGCCAGACGGCAGCAATAGAGAAAACGATTTTCTGTAACATATTAGAAACATTAATGTGTAATTTGATGTACAGATATTTCATTTCCAGCACATTCTATATTCCTAGGGGAGGTGCTTACAGCAATGTTTCATTGAACACTCTTTAAGGTCTCGGTCAGCCGAGACATGTCTGGTGTCTGAAATTCTAAGAGGCTAATGAAGCTCACCAGCAATGAAAGCTTACACCTCACCCATTTACATGCTGCTACAGGTTCCAGCTATGGTGCCATACTCTAGTTAACGTTTATAGATAACAGTGAGCCATACAGTGACCGAAACCACATAATCAAGCCTATTCATAGTGCTGGATTACGTCATTAAGAACCCCTAGTCTCCATGTTGGTAGGTGAGCTGTGACGGCTTCACCTACTACACTACCGAGTGCACTTCTAACGGGATATGCACAAATTTTACACACTATTTAGTGAGGTAGTGCGCGGTTTGGGACGGGGCATTAGTAATGCAGTGAAAAATCTCAGCCGTTTAGATTTCAGCCTTTATTATTCATCACTACAGCAACAAATCAAATACAAAGAAACTCAGATATATCAGTTAATATGCTTTAGTATGAGATTTGATTAAGTGTTTAAAAACGTTTCACTGCCTTTGCTGGATCACTTATGGCTCTCATTACAAACATCTGACTTCATCAGAATATTAACGTTAGGGCGGCACGGTGGCATGGTGGGTGGCGCTGTCGCCTCACAACAAGGAGTTTGCATGTTCTCCCCGTGTCTGCGTGGGTTTCCTCCGGGTTCTCCGGTTTCATGATATGCAGTCAGGCCGATTGAACATGCTAAATTGCCCCTGGGTGTGAGTGACTGTCTGTGTCTGTCTGTCTGCCCTGCGATGGACTGGCGACCTGTCCAGGGTGTGTCCTGCTTCCCGCCCGAAGACTGCTGGGATAGCCCCCCCCCCGCGACCCTGATGGAGAAGCGGCTTAGAAAATGGACGGATGGATGGAGATCACTTAATATCTCCACACGGTTTGAGGCTCGAAGCTGAGGCTGACTTCGTATTTCTCATTTTTTTAAGGTGAATTTTTTCATTCCACCTTAAATGGGACACCACAATGTAGCTGCTGCATTTAAGGTGGAACATAAAATCCAAAAGGAAATTAGTGAACAGGGGGTTAACTTCACTAACACAACCGAGGTGAGTGCATGACTTTAGTGTGATGCTGATTGGTAGGGTATTGTCTCATCAAGTACGTTTGTGCTATACATGGAAAAAAACCTGCAAATTTGATTTGGGGCTAAACTATGGCTTTTATATTGAATGTGTCTCTGCTAGAGGACCAGCCGTACGCTACTGTGGGAACAGCAGCAGTATGGAGCTCATAATGTGAGTAATATGAGCTGAGTGAAGGGAATAAAAGGAGAAAACCCACAGCGATAAAGCACCAGAGAGTCTTTCCGGTTATTGCCAGCATGCTATAACAACACATCTCTCCGAGAGAATTAACAGGGAGAGTGGGCTACAGGGGGGCTCCAGCCCGAGCTTTCACTGTAAACGTTACGTTCCTGTGAAACAAAGCCAAGCTCATTTTATACACTCTAAACTGCCTGCTGTGTTCTGGGGATTTGCTGATGCATATAAACTCCATTTGATCCATAAAACAGTTAAATGTGCTGCATGAAGTGGCCAAGCCCTTTCTGGGTGTCTCATATACAGAGAAATAAAGAACGAAGGAGTAAATAATAAATGCTTAAACACCCTCTAAGTCCTTTATCTCAGGTCAGAACTTAAAAACTAATCTGAACATGATTCAATTAAATAAGTCATACTTGTTCTACTTGCACCATAGAAATACGTACTGGGGCCCTGGATAACCAGTAGAGGGCGCACTGCATAAATGAACATAGCTAGCCAAATGTTTGCAGAAACAGCTGGCTGTCAAACTGTTCCAGCTGACTTCAGTGATTCTTTGAGTAACTTTGTTAAATAAAAATCTGCTGTGACTTTTATTCTGATGACAAAATAAAAATAAAACCGTAAGAGGACAGATATTTAGGTAAGGTTAATTAGGTAGCCAGCTAATTGCTTCCCCACGTTAGATTAGTTCAATTGCAATGTGTTGCAATTAGGGGTGGGAATCTCTCGGCACCTCACGATTCGATTACGAATCAGAGGCTGTGATTTGATTATAAAACGATTATCGATGCATCTTTTTTTCTATACAGGATCTCTTTTTCTCACAGTGTGACGACTTGGTACTTTTAAACCAAAGTATTTATAATGATCTATAATGAATTTACTTCCAATATCTTTTATTAATAAAACTAATAGAAGTGATGTGGTGAGTGAACTGGCAGACCCTCATTCACTGCCCTTGTTTGGAGCACACGAGACGCTGCTGCCACTCATCTGTGATAAAATGCGCCGTTACGGTGAAATAAGGTCCAGTGATGATGGACGTTACAGCCGTCCGGCCCGTTTACTTTAGTGATTTTATAACTGGATTTGGTCGTGTTGTAGAGAGTCGGGGTCACTGTGTCAGTAAAGTATCTGCGAGACTGGACGTGTGCAGCTTAGCATGAAAGCCCCGTTTCTCAACGAGACTGCAGGTCACTTAAAAACACCGTATCTCCTGGCCAGTAGAACGAAAAGGCAGAGAGAGATTTAAAACGAACATTTGGAGACTTATTCGCATTTAAAGGTGAACAACTCGCACATTTCACACCGAACCCCTCTGAAGGATTTTGTTTACATATAAACCACTGAATAAATAAGAGATTTTCCTAAATTAATTTTAACTACCTTTAACTTTAAAACTGAGAAAATACTAATTAATAAATGCATGTAAATGTAACACTACTACACTACACTGTGCCATACTGTACTACTGGGCTACTTAGGGGAAATCGAATCACAGGCAAAAATTTTCTCCAAACTTTGACAGCAAGAGTTTCAACAACAGAGCCAAATGGAGACTTCAACTCATACCGAACTCATCCAGCAGACATGACCGCAACAATATCCAAGTAACGACTGTCTAACAACTAAAATTGAGGTGACATGCACCCAAACAATGAAGTTAATGACACTGAGACTGAGCTAGATTTAACCAAACGTGACAAAACACATGAGAGTTACCTGCAAACGTGCACAGCATTACATCTTAGCCTGTATTGTCAGGTAAGAGTACATTCATTTATAACCATATCTTCTAATTTATAGCGTCTGTGGTTGCAGCAAACATACTGATATTCACTGGGACTCAAGCACAGTGGCTTCATGAAGCTTTTTATATGATTTTATTAAAACAAACATGCTTAGTAATGCTGGCTCACATGATCCACCTGGTCTTTCTGACTACGCTGAACTACACCAAACTCTACTATACTATAAAGAACAGTAGTATAATCAAAGTGAGAAACACACTTTGGCGGACCCCTAATTGGCCTCTTGGACCCCTTCAACATTTCAAATCAAATCACTGGCTGTCAATCCCTGTAAATACACTGATTAAGACATTATGCAGTCTGTTAAGAAACGTTAGTCACTCAAATCCAGATTCAATGATGCTCATTGTTTAACTGCTTCGCCCACAATCAGCTTCTGTCTTTGGTGGTCTTAACTTCCTAGAGCTGCACTGCTCTGCCTCAGGGTGGCGCTGTAGCAGACTGGTTCACCCAGTTGGTCCTTCGTAGCCTAGTAACTGTAACTCTGGATTCCTCTGAAAAACTTTACAATGAGCTGCAGCAGATCTGTAAATCGGAAAACTCACCCATTTTCCCAAGAGATTGGAGTGAAGAGTGACTGTTCCTCATTCCTCGCACTGAAGACGGAAGAAGAGACGAGGAAGATCTCACTTGATGTGAGGAAGAGCACAGAACTGCACTAGAACAGAGACTCTACAGAGGAAGAATTGTTAAGATAAACAGTTTGGTGCCTTTAAAGCATCAGTGGTGATATGGTGAGTGACTTAGAAGCCAACATGGGACCCCCGAATATCAGGGGGGACTCCACACACTGAATACAATATACTACACTACAGTACCATACCATACTGTACTATAAGATACTGAACTATACTGTACTAAGCTATACTATACTGTAGTTTAATAGGATGTATATTGTAATATTCTATACTGTATATATCCAACTAAGTTATATTATACTGTATATTACTTTCAGCCACTGAACTGGCACTGGCTTATTGTGAGCCAAAATGTTTGCAGACAAAGATAAGAAAGGGAAGTAAAGCAGTTCTAACCTCACTTTCTGTGGAGTTTCTGAGTCACTTGAGGACTCTGTAGACTGAAAAACAGAGAAACTGGGTCAATATAACTGAAATTGATTTCAAAGAGTGCAGCTTTATCCATATAAAAGCCATCAGACTACTCCACACTGGAGCCAGTCAAATTAATGGCTCTGCACACTGCAGTCTACCGTAGATTTGCTTTGGAGAAAACAACAGCGACAATTAAATAATGGTTCTCATCATTAATGTGCAAGTAAATCACTCAACATTTTTCTTCGATAAGCACATATTTCATTAATTTATTGCAGCCTTAGATTAAAGGCCCATTCATAGAGCACTTGCAAAACACTCGTGAAGCTCGTTTGATCATCACCTTTCAAACGTCAACAGCTTGACTGATTGGAAGAAATATTCACGTGCCACACTGTAAGGATGAACACTTCACCAGTTCTAGCCAACTCTGGTCAAACTCAATGTGCCAAATTTGGTAATTATTTTACTAATTATTATATTAACCTTACATTGTTCTCACTAAAATCTTAAATTATCACCAACACATTCAGATTCGCCAATAAGGCACTCTAGTCTTACTAGATCTACAAGTGTATTATTGAGAGTAGAACAATAGTGAGTTTTATGGGACTGTTCCCAAGGGAGGTGGTCAGTATATGAGCTTTTTGGCTTGTGGTACTTTTGGGAAATCAAATCACAGGCAGGAATTTTCTCCAGACTTTCTGACAGCAAGAGATTCAGCAACACAGCCAGAGACCTAATACTGGGAATGACCATAGAGAATATTGATGCTGAATATATTCACAATAACAGCCAATGTTATGGATGGATGGATGGATGGATGGATGGATGAATGTACGATCTAATGTTCTTATGATCTGACAGACTGCAATACACTACAGGAAGCGTAGGGGGCGATACGGCTTCTACTGTTTCATTTAAAAAGCTCTATAATGTTCATATGATCCACACAGTCACTCTGACAGACTGTAATACACTACAGGAAGCGTAGGGGGCGATACGGCTTCTACTGTTTCATTTAAAAAGCTCTATAATGTTCATATGATCCACACAGTCGCTCTGACAGACTGTAATACACTACAGGAAGCATAGGGGGCGATACGGCTTCTACTGTTTCATTTAAAAAGCTCTATAATGTTCATATGATCCACACAGTCGCTCTGACAGACTGTAATACACTACAGGAAGCGTAGGGGGCGATACGGCTTCTACTGTTTCATTTAAAAAGCTCTATAATGTTCATATGATCCACACAGTCGCTCTGACAGACTGTAATACACTACAGGAAGCGTAGGGGGCGATACGGCTTCTACTGTTTCATTTAAAAAGCTCTATAATGTTCATATGATCCACACAGTCGCTCTGACAGACTGTAATACACTACAGGAAGCGTAGGGGGCGATACGGCTTCTACTGTTTCATTTAAAAAGCTCTATAATGTTCATATGATCTACACAGTCACTCTGACAGACTGTAATACACTACAGGAAGCGTAGGGGGCGATACGGCTTCTACTATTTCATTTAAAAAGCTCTATAATGTTCATATGATCTACACAGTCATTTTGACAGACTAATAAATCCAAATTGTATTAGCTCATCATTGGATTAATCTAATAATAGTCTTTTTGAGGCCCTGTTTGAAGCCCTCGTCTTAACCAAGTATCTAATTTGCTGCCCACCCAAAAAAGTGGCTTTTTTCCAGCAGCTAATTGGACAGCAGGTCTGTGGAGCTATTTTGAGGTTGTGCTCTTACTTCGGACTCTTGAGAATGTTTCGTCTCATTAATTAATATTAGGAAACAACTCCTAGTACACTAGGCTGTTTATTGTAGTCGTACATCAAGTGGTCATTATTGGGAAACTTGTGGCTTAGTTAGTGTATTACATGCCGTTGTAATAAGAGCCTAATTACTGCAGTGTTGTTCACCTCTACAGTAAACTGCATCAGTATCTCCCAGGTTTGTCACTCAAGGTTGCTACAAACATGTCTAGGCTGAACAGGACAGTGTCTTATTACATGACACACCTTAGTCCCGAGTGTGTTAGCCGCCATCCTGGGAAGGCAGACACAGCAAATCAATGACAGAGTTGAGCTGCAGACTAAAGCCATTAAACTAAGGCCATCAGCCAAACAGCATTTTAAAGAGGGTCAAGAATGTGCATAAAGTCCTCAAATGCAGCTTGTGTCTGCACTTTGCTTCTTTAGTTTTAGCACTGGAGCTAGGAGGCAAATGTAGCTAAACCAGAGCTGCTGGCTCAGGACTCTGGCCTCTTCCTGTGTTCCCCATTATATCAAAAACAGGACTGCAAAATGCCAGAGGGCACCCATGAGAGAGTCTTCAGTGAATGGGGGTGAATGCTGATTTGTGAGCATTACCATTACTGAGCACTGATTGGTTAGCAAGCGGAGCATCTCATTGGCTGTTCGTGCTCACTGACATAATGAACATAAATGAGGTATATACACTGCTCAAAAAAATAAAGGGAACACTCAAATAACACATCCTAGATCTGAATGAAATATTCTCATTGAATTCTTTGTTCTGTACAAAGTTGAATGTGCTGACAACAAAATCACAAAAATCATCAATGGAAATCAGATTTATTAACCAGTGGAGGCCTGGATTTGGAGTCACACACAAAATTAAAGTGGAAAAACACACGACAGGCTGATCCAACTTTGATGTGATGTCCTTAAAACAAGTCAGAATGAGGCTCAGTGTTGTGTGTGGCCTCCACGTGCCTGTATGACCTCCCTACAACGCCTGGGCAGCTCCTGCCTCTGGACACTAAGCTGACAGACACAGCAAACCTTCTTGCCACAGCTCGCATTGATGCGCCATCCTGGATGAGCTGCACTACCTGAGCCACTTGTGTGGGTTGTGGAGTCCGTCTCCTGCTACCACGAGTGTGAAAGACCACCAACATTCAAAAGTGACCAAAACATCAGCCAGAAAGCAGAAAGGTACTGAGAAGTGGTCTGTGGTCCCACCTGCAGGACCACTCCTTTATTGAGTGTGTCTTGCTAATTGCCAGTAATTTCCACCTGTTGTCTGTTCCATTTGCACAACAGCTGTGAAACTGATTGTCAGTGTTGCTTCCTAAGTGGACAGTTTGATTTCACAGAAGTTTGATTTACTTTGAGTAATATTGTGTTGTTTATGTGTTCCCTTTATTTTTTTGAGCAGTGTAGTATATATATATATATATATATATATATATATATATATATATATAATGTTTAACAGCGGTGTTAAACTGTTTTATGCGGTTCTGTGTTCAGAAAATGAATTTATTCCTTTAGATTAAAATTTTCACCATTTATAAACTATGATTCTGCTCTAATTCTCCCTCTTAACCCACTCATTTTGGGCTCACTTAGAAGCTCCCTGTAGCACTGAGAAACCCAGAAGACATTACAGGCTGGCGATTCTCCTCTCTACAAGTTCTCTGGCTAAATTGTTTACAGAAACCAATTAGTGTGGTGCTACCATGCTTAAATAGTTGTCACACACTCACCCCAAAGCACTTTGGGCCGTTCAGCAATCTCTTGAGTTGATTATGTGGTTTCTGGCACTGTGTGTAGCACTGTTATTTATAAATGAGGACTAAAGTACATCAGCACAACTAAACAAAGTAACAGTGTCAATGCCGAAGCCTGAATTTTATTGTTTTAATCCAGTGATCCTCAAACGGGTCCAAATAGTTCTCCAAGCTAAGGAAAAGAGCAAAACCATGAAGCACCTGTCAGAAAACCACTGCTTGAATCTTACTGCTGTGCTTCCACCAGCCACTCTTGTATATTCATCGATACGTTTGGTATCTATTTTAGTATCTCTAAGCCTAAATTAATGTTCTTCTCTTGATTTTTACTCTTAATTTGCTCCACAGCCAAAAGAAACAAATATTTCATATATTTATTTATTGTTTAAATTATAGGGTGTCCTCTTTTTCTAGGACACATATTTGGGACCTAGAAAAAGCCAAAACTTCTAAATTCCCTAAACTGTCTGGAATTTTACTTTGCTTTGATGCAGGGATGGGGGGAGTAGCTAAGAAGCTGTAGAGCCTACAAAGTTTTGTGTAGCAATAGTGAAAATTTTCACTACAGTTTCGCTACAGGCTTCAGGCAATCCGTGCAAAATGAACCACAGAATGTGGTCGTTCACTGGGCTGGTGGCGACTGAGCAATCCTGACAGCTCGAGCGGATGGGCACGAGCTTCCCATGCACTCATCACCCCTTACTAGTGGGCTTAACTCAGGGGTCACAACCAAAAAGTTAAAAAGAGCCGTTTTGTCCTTTCAGCAAAAGTCAAACCACCTTGGGAGGCACGACATTTTCTGTCCGTTTTACCATCTTGGCTGTAAGTATATCTCTGTATGTGCTGATGTTGAAATACAGGCTGAAGATATAAACACAGTCAGACTCACTTTGCTCTGATTTAACCTTTAGCTCAGCTGTAGCTGCTTTTCTTGCATCTCAGGAAACTTCTCTGCGAGTTTCTTGTAAAATGTCTCTCAGTGTTCGACTTTTTATGAGATTGAAGTCGCTTTTCATTCTCCAGCTTCTCATTTGATTTGTCCTGTTCCACCTTAAATGGTGCCTGAGGTGCCAGATTGTCCTGCTGCGCCATTTAAGGGGGCAGTCGTGGGCTGGAGGTCAGGGAACTGGCCCTAGGAAATTCTCCCATTCCATCTTAAATGGCGCAGCAGGACAATCTGGCACCTCAGGCACCATTTAAGATGGAATGGGAGAATTTGAACGAGAAGCAGGAGAAAGACAAGCTGACTTAACCTGCTGCAGATTAGACGTATCAGCAAACCAGAGTGATTTATAAATGTAAAGTCCTCTCCAAATTATCGATGTTCGTCTTTTCTCTCTTTGCCGTTTCTGTTACGGGACCCAAGTGCAGAAATGAAGCCCAGCAAAAGCAAAGAGGCAACGAGTTATAAGGGGCAACGGAATATGCAGTTGCCATCACTGGGGGGGCGTTGGTGAAGAACGTCAAGCTAAGGTGATGCCAAGCACGGCTGCTCAAACGAAGGCGGAGGTAGAAAGGTGAAACTAAGGAAAATGAAGACACTGCCACCGTAATTATGACAGTACGACAGACTTTCCTTCATTTGTTTGCTCTTTCAGCAAACTCCTCTGGTACGGCTTGGTTTTTAGTTTTTTTGTGAGTAATTTGGGGAAATTACTCTTTTGTTTCTTCCAGCCCTCTTCTCTTGTTTTATTTTTGGGGGGGCAATTTCTTCTCTCAGCCCTCTTTTGGTTTTGGGGCGGTTTCTATATTTATATAAGGAAGCTTCCAGGTGCGATGAGTTAGTCTAATTGATCCACAGCACCTTGTCGCCGCCGCCCTCTGCTGGCAGCAGGCGGTGCAGGCTGAACCCCTACAGTTTCGTTATCTGCGTTGCTATGTGTCCAGCAGTCTGCGCAGTCAGGACCCCCATGGACCCTATGGTACTATGTGGGTGGTGGATCATTCTCAGCACTGCAGTAACACTGACATGGTGGTGGTGTTAGTGTGTGTTGCGCTGGTACAAGTGGATCAGACACAGCAGTGCTGCTGCAGTTTTTAAACACTGTGTCCACTCACTGTCACCTCAGTTAGATGCACCGCGTTGTCAGTTCACCTTGTAGATGTAAAGCCAGAGACGACATCTCTTGCTGTACAGCATGAGCTAATCATCCTCTAGTCCTTCATCAGTGGTCACAGGACGCTGTTGGCTGGATATTTTTGGTTGGTGGACTGGTCTCAGTCCAGCAGCAATACTGAGGTGTTTAAAAACTCCAGCAGCACTGCTGTGTCTGATCCACTCATACCAGCGCAACACACACTAACACACCACCACCACGTCAGTGTTACTGCAGTGCTGAGAATGACCCGCCACCCAAACAGTACCTGCTCTGTGAGGGTCCATGGGGGTCCTGACCACTGAAGAACAGGGTAACAGAGTATCAGAGAAACAGATGGACTACAGTCTGTAACTGTAGAACTACAGAGTGCAGCTATACAGTAAGTGGAGCTGATAAGATGGATATTAAACGTAGAAACAAGGAGGTGCTTATAGTTATGCCTGATCGGTGTATGTACAGACATTCACATTCAGAGTCTTCAGCAACACTTTAGCCTCATATACCGCATCATTAACTCTGACTCTGTCTGGATGAGAATCAGGCCTGAATAATCTCTCCACTGCTGCAGAGCTGCTGCAGCTCCACGGCAGAACCAAATATCCAGGTGAAATATCAAAATCCTCCTTTGCTGTAAAATTGTTCTAACACAGTTTTCACAATAAATGGTCTTAAACACTGGAGTTAATGTAGAACTCCTAGTTCACCCTTTAACACTGAAGACTGATGCGCAGACTGTTGGACACACAGCAACGCAGATAACGAAACAGCAGAGAAAGAAAACAAACATCGATAATTTGGAGATGAATGGTCCTATTTACATCTATAAATCACTCTGGTTTGCTGATACGCTTAATCTGCAGCAACTCATGAAACTTTCTCTTGCTTCTTGTTCAAATTCTCCCGTTCCACCTTAAAGATAAGTCATACTTTTTTAATCCCACAAACGGGGAAATTCTACCTCCACATTTAACCCTTCCATGAAGTGAAACACCACATACACACACACACACACACACACACACACACACACACACACACACACTAGGGGGCAGTGAGCACACTTGCCCGGAGCGGTGGGCAGCCCTATCCATGGCGCCCGGGGAGCAGTTGGGGGTTAGGTGTCTTGCTCAAGGACACCTCAGTCATGGACTGTCGGCTGTGGGGATCAAACCGGCGACCTTCTAGTCACAGGGCCAGTTCCCTGACCTTCAGCCCACGACTGCAGGACAATCTGGCACCTCAGGCACCATTTAAGGTGGAACAGGACAAATCAAATGAGAAGCTGGAGAATGAAAAGCGACTTCAATCTCATAAAAAGCCGAACATTGAGAAACATTTTACAAGAAACTCGCAGAGAAGTTTCCTGAGATGCAAGAAAAGCAGCTACAGCTGAGCTAAAGGTTAAATCAGAGCAAAGTGAGTCTGACTGTGTTTATATCTTCAGCCTGTATTTCAACATCAGCACATACGGAGATATACTTACAGCCAAGATGGTAAAACGGACAGAAAATGTTGACACAAAACGGCTCTTAACTTTTTGGTTGCGACCCCTGAGTTAAGCCCACTAGTAAGGGGTGATGAGTGCATGGGAAGCTCGTGCCCATCCGCTCGAGCTGTCAGGATTGCACAGTCGCCACCAGCCCAGTGAACGACCACATTCTGTGGTTCATTTTGCACGGATTGCCTGAAGCCTGTAGCGAAACTGTAGTGAAAATTTTCACTATTGCTACACAAAACTTTGTAGGCTCTACAGCTACTAACTGTAGCCAACTATAAAAAAGTAGCACACTACTAAGCTACTCCCTCATCCCTGCCCTAACTTTATAATAACTAAATAGCTTTATAGGTGTAGTTTATGGTTTCAATGCAATACACTTTGCTAAATTCAATTATCTCCTCACAATCTCTGTTTGGATGGTTGTGCTGGACTCAATCTGGTGTTGGTACTCAGCCCTGACTCTGTAAACAAGAAATAAACAATGTCTTGGATCAAATGACAACACAGCGGGAGAAAAGGGAGGGGCTATGTGTCAAACTCCATGCAGCGTCAAGGAGAGATTACAAGCCAAAGAGGAGAAGATCTGAAGAACAAAGACTGAGAAAGAAGCTCAGGTGATGGAGTTTCAGCAGTGGAGAGTTGACAAGGCCAAAGTTGAAGTGAAGTCTTATTCACATTTTCCTGTTCCACCTTAAATCATGCAGGAGTTTCATTCTGGCACCTGAGGCATTTGAATGTGACTGCTGCACCATTTAAGGTGGAACAAGAAAATTTGAACAAGAAGCTAATGCACTTGAATGTAACTGCTGCACCATTTAAGGTGGAACAGGAAAATTTGAACAAGAAGCTAATGCACTTGAATGTGACTGCTGCACCATTTAAGGTGGAACAGGAAAGTTTCAACAAGAAGCTAATGCACTTGAATGTAACTGCTGCACCATTTAAGGTGGAACAGGAAAATTTGACCAAGAAGCTAATGCACTTGAATGTAACTGCTGCACTATTTAAGGTGGAACAGGAAAATTTGAACAAGAAGCTAATGCACTTGAATGTAACTGCTGCACCATTTAAGGTGGAACAGGAAAATTTGAACAAGAAGCTGAAAGACATACAAGAGATAAGGAGGCTGCTCTGTTTCTGCATGACAGGTGGGCAACATTAAGCTATTTGTGCTGTTTCACAGAAACCAATAGATCAATACCGTTTTCGTCCTGTTTGCTAATGTTTGTGGTAGCAACTGGTTAGCTTCACAGCAGCTACTATAGTGACCGTTTGCTAACCCACAGCCTGGCTAATGTTAGCTAACATCATGACATTTGCCCATACAGCGTTTGAGCTTTACGGCCAGTGTCATCCTCCATGGCAATGCACGTCCATGAATTTCGGGGGGGGCGGAGCTTCAACGGAGGCATTGCTGTTGAGCTCAACTATCAACAATCATGCTTCATAATTTTTACCTGCACCTTTGGCAAATCCTTCCACCACAAAAAGTGCTTTTTGCATTATGGAGCCATAAATGTGGTTGAGCTTTTTCACCAGATGTTTCCAGATGAAGCTGAATGTGGTTTTAGTTCAGTCAGTCTGTAAAGTCTCGTTTGCTGAATTGTACTCTGTTAGTTTCTGGCTGATTCCAGTTTGGTTATTTGTTCTGAAAAGCTCAGGATAAGCAACAGGTTCTAAATTTGATGTAGTCCTGTGGTCACCCTCTTTTCCAGAAGCTGTTGGATAATTATCTGTTATTTTTTATGCTATTATTATTTTTTATATACCGGTTTTCTGCCTGCTGTATGTAGCAAGGCCCTTTACAGCCATATGCTGAGTGCACTGTATATTTTCTCAATGATTTACATTAAATCCAGCCAGTATGGAAAGCTTGACTTGCTAATTTTCTTTTTCCTGTCTGCTGCCTCTTTCCCTGCGGAGACAGCCTGCCGTTTAATAAGTCACTTTACCTCCCTCTGACTCCAGTCACAGAATCTGGGTCACCTTTTCCTACTGCTGCTCCAACTGCAGAAATACTGACACTCAAATTATCTTCTGGCTGTTTTTCCTCTGTTTTTCACCACTGTTATTAAGGTGCCCTGGATGATTTCACACCTGCATTAAAGGACAAAGCGAGGAAGAGAAAAAGAGGATTTTCCAAACAGAAATACTCTCCCTTGGCTCCATGTTAATTAGCTGCACACTTTAAAAACACGGTTCTTCCAGGGTTCTTTAGTAAAGGCATTGAACTATTTCAGGCTTAAAGGATTCTTTGCATGGTAAAATGGCCCTTTAGATTGATGGAGAATGTGTTCTATGTAGTACCAAAAAGGGTTCTTCTATTATAACCATGTCAAGTAATGATAGAAAAACACTTTTTGGTGCTATACAGAACCCTTTTCAGAAAAGAATATGTAGAACAATATACAACACATTCTCCATCAATCAGAAGAACCATTTCACCATGCAAATGGCTCTGAGTTTTCATGGTTTCATCTGGAACCACTGTCTTTACTAAGGAACCCTTGAAGAACCATTTTTATGAGTGTATTTTAGAAGCTTGACATCACAGCTTTTGGGTGCTGTATAGAACACATTCTCCATCAATTTGAAGGATCATTTTACCATGCAAAGAACCATTTCAGCATGCTATTGGTTCTGCACAGAACTTATAAACACAACCATTGTCTTTACTAAAGAACCTATTAAGAAAAACCTTTTTGAAGTGTGTAGCTGTGTTAACTTAAGTGTGTGACTAAATTAAGTTTATAGACTCAGGAATACGTGTTTTTCCTGTTTGAAGCTTCAGGCTGTGTAGCTGCAAGCTGGTCACTGTATATATTAGTACATTATTATCACAATGTACAACATTACGATGAAAATTTTAAGAAAATGTAAAAATGGTCTCACGTTAAACTCAAACTAGCTCAGCAACGTTTTTCAGTTGATTGAAGCAGTCAGTGCTGAGTAGATCAATACTGACTCTTCTTCCTGTAAAAGGCTGTCTGCACATTTACACACAAAACTTCAACATTTTGAGAAATCAAAAAGAAAATCTATGCCACGCTGTAACGCCGGGGAGCGATGAGGAGGCGGACACATATGCTGAGAAGAGCGAGATTTATTAGGTGCAAATCCAGAGCCAGGGTCAAGACGGTCCAGGGTCAGAGAGCCAACACGGAGAGCAGGAGGGACAGACATAACGAAATAGAAACACAGAGATCCAAACACCAAACCATACCATACTTCAAACGATAAAAAGACCAGCAAGCCAACATGGGAAAACAATAAATACTTAAATACAACAGGGATGACAAGGGACAACAAGACACAGGTGGCAAACACAGGTGGTTACAATCAAGGGCGGAGTCTAGAAACAAGGGGGCAGGACAGGGAAGTATCAAAACAAAAAGCACATGGATAAGTAAACAAAAGCACATGGAGAACTGGGAGGGGCCGATCGTGACACACGCTGACCTACTGTTTGTTTAATGGTGTTAGCCATGAAGCGGTAGACCACACAAACTCACAGAGCAGGATCTCCACATGCTTGTAATCACATATCACTCACTACAGAGGTCCAAGCTGCCTCTGGAAGTAACATCAGCGCAAAAACTGTGTATCAGGAGCTTCGTGAAATGGGTCTCCAGAGCTGAGCAGCTGCACACAAGCCTAAGATCCCTATGCACTATGGCAAGCATTGGCTGAAGTAGGGTAAAGCATGCTGCCTCTGGAAACACGTTCTCTGGAGTAATGAATCATTTATCTCTATCTGGAAGTCTGATGGAAGTGTCTGGGTTTGGAGGATGCCAGGAGAAAATGATCTAGAACACAGTGTCACACTAGCAGACCTGCAAACAGAGGCTAAAAAAATACTGGGAATTTGTTTACAATAACACACACCTGTCGTCTGTTATTGAGAGATATGAGCCAATATTAGTACTTGTGAGAATGTGGAGAGACAGTGGAAAATACACCTTCTCTAGATGATTCAATAACTGTAGAACTGAATTGCTGTGGTTCTGTATCACTATGCTGAGTGTCCTCATAGAGAGCCAAGTGACTTCTTCACACACTCCTAATCCTCACTTCAAACCTCAGCGTTGTTGGGTTTAATCAGGCAATGTGTCTCAAGTAAACATACAAAATCTTCATTTGCATAAACTGAAGTAAGCTGTTATAACTGAGCATATATGCGTGGACCAATCACTGGGTATGATTTAAAAACACACACACACTGGTATTTTTGAGTAGACACTTTAGACATTTTATGGACTGATGACTGTCTTTTTTGGTTTTCCCCAAACGGGATTATTTTGATGGTGAGAAGCAGAAAATGCCGAAACAGCTTCTACAAAGCAAAAAAAGAGCAGCTGACAAGAAATAAACAATAAAGTAGGAGGAAATCATTTCATACTTGTGAAATTGTCCATGCAGCAAGATTTTAATGGACAATAAATCTTAAACTAAGTTCCAGTAATAATAAGCTCTGAAAAGTGTTCAAAGGTAAGAATACGTAGGAAATAGATCCAATTATTGAGATCAGACTCACTACAGCACAGTAATAAGTGAAATACGCTAAATATTATTATTAGCCAACAGTTCTTAATTAAAATCGTTTGCATGAATTTTAGCCCACTGAAAAATGAAGCTATGATAAGATGATGAATCTAATTAATAATAAATGAGGGGGTGAGTGTCTCTGACTTTTGCACAGTACTGTATGTTGCTGTAACTTCAGCCAGTAAATTCAAACCATGAGTTCTATATTCAATAAATTCTTGCTTAAATGGTTCTTTACATGGTGAAATGGTTCTTCAGATATACACACACACACACACACACACACACACACACACACACACACACACACACTCTTTCTAAACTGCTTCTCCCTCAGGGGAGGGAGGGGGTTGCTGGAGCCTATCCAAGTGGTCATTGGGTGGAAGGCAGGATACACCCTGGACAGGTCGCTAGTCCATTGCAGTGTTTTATATATATATATATATATATATATATATATATATATATATATATATATATATATATATATATATATATATATATATATATATATATAGTGCTATATAGAACCATATACAACACATTTTCCATCAATCTGAAGCCATGCAAAGACCCATTTAAGCATGCACTCTTTTGAAAGAGTGTATAATCTCACTACAGAGTTCCAAACTGTCTTTGGAAGCAACAACACCACCGGAAGCTGTGCTGTTGAAGCCCCGGGAGCTTCATGAAATGGGTTTCCATGGCTAAGCAGCTGCACACAAGCCCAAGATCACTGTGTGCAATGCCAAGTGTTGGCTGGAGTGGTGTAAAGCATGGTGCCAATGGACTCTGGAGCTGTGGAAGCGTGTTCTCTGGAGTGATGAATCATGCGTCACTGTCTGGCAGTCTGATGATGAATCGGAGTTCAGTGGATCCCCGTTTCCTCTTTTCCATTTCTTATACTGAAACCTTAATCTATGTTCATGTTCTTTGTGTTATTGTTTGCTATCTGGTGTTGACCGGATTAAGATGGGTTCCCTTTCTGAGTCTTGAAGATTTCTTCTTCTTGCTCTTAGGGTGTTTTTCCTGCCACTGTCGCCACGGGTGACACTCATGGGGTCTCAGATCAAGATTTTTGCTGCTTTGTGACAAATCTGCTGTAAAAGGCACTACATACATAAACTTCCCATTATCATAATCTTGGGAAATACTCAGAATAGTACTTACTTAAAATTGTACTTGAATACATGGCGCTGAGCAAATGGAGCACGTTCCTGCACACCTCTGACTCACGGAAAAGAGAACGTACTCACAGCATTTCAGCAGACATTAAAGAAAGAGCAGAAAAGAGTTCAATGAAATGGCTCAGAAGAGAGAAAGCAAACAACCACCAAACATACATACATTTCTGACAATGAACAGAAAACATGTCCAGCAGCACTAATGGGAGTAATTCTCTTTACAGCACAACCAACACGCAGTGTCTAATAGCGTCTTAGTATTGCTAATTACCAGCGCTCACAGGTCCTGGTAAGGAAATAACTTGCTAAGACAACACAATGAAAGGGCGCCTTTATTAATTATCTATTCAGTGAGATCACACCAGAAGAGATTAGTAAGATTAGCACCCTGCCAGATCAGGAAATAATAACAATAACTTTTACAAACAAATCTAATTATACAGCAGCAAATTCAGAACGGCCTCCACGGAAACAAAAACATTATTCTCAGGACGAAGGCACTGAACCTGATCACTCTGGAACTCATTTCGCTCATAATATTCAATTTCTTCTAATATTTAAGATGAGCTCCAGTGTCAAATGTCATCTGTGTAATGACAACCTGTCAGATGATGCACCGATTTCAAAAAAGCTGCTTAAGGATCCAAACACCAGAAATTCAGGCAGTTCTTAGTACATTTAAACTGACCATTTGTGCCATAAGAACCTTACCTGAGCATCTCAAGCTGCACGCAGAGTCCTTTTGTTCTGCCCAGAGTTCAGTGGAGTCCCAGAGTGTTTGTCCAGAATGGCCTCATTTCACAGCGTGAATTTCTGAAATCCTCTATAAAATGCCACCAAATGAAGAACTGCCAGCAGAACATCATCGGCAGCCGCTAGGTGCTCTAACCAGCTTAAACTTTATATTCTCTGGAGTGTACCTGGAGTGTATCCTGCCCTGAGTAGATGAGTTATTTTTAGTCCACGATAGTCTCCTACAGATTATCTACATATGGTCAAACTATCCGTTATAACTCTGCTGATTCTAAACAGTGGTGGGGTTAGGGTTTCGATTTGGACCAGGGTGAGGGCTGGGTTTAGGTTTCGGGTCGAGATCAAGGTTGTCACTGTTGGCTCCTCCCACTACTCCATGTGCTCCTTTGTTTTGATCTTCCATGTGCGCTTGTTTTGATTTTCAAGTCCTGCCCCTTGTTTGGTTACTCCGCCCCCGATTGTTTTCACCTGTCCCTCGTCTTCCCGGTATGTATTTAAGCCCTGTGTTTGCCCTTTGTTTTGGCTGGTCTTTGTATTGGTCTTTGTTTGATGTATTGCTCCATGTTTGCTCGTTATGTTTGTACCGTTGGTTAGTCTGGTTTTGTTATGTCTGCCCCACGATTTCTCCTTTTTTGGCTCCATGACCCTGGACTGTTCTGACCATGACCCTGGATTTGCCCTCAATAAAAGTCGCTTACCTCCGCATGTGCGTCCGCTACCTCGCTACAAAGGTTAGGGCAAGATTAGAGCCAGGTTTAGAGTTAAAGAAAAATATAGTTAATTTAATAGATATTTCGTTGCTTGTAACTTACCAGTAAATAAGTATCCTCAAAGCATCTAAAGCATACTATCCAAATAAAGAGTGACCCAGCTGGGTTTAATAATGTTCAGAAAAAGCCATCAAATTCAAAGCTTTCCAGAGGAGTTACAATAAGTTTGCAGAAATGCAGTGACTGTACAGCTTAACAGGCTCCCGGATGGTTACTAGTATGTTGCCAAACAGTTACAAGAGTATTTAAGGTTGCTACCTGATTGCTATGGTATCCCAGGTGGTTGTTAAGGTGTTCCTGGGTGGTTGCATGGAAGACAAGCATCAAATTATCTCTGTTCTGACACCCAGGTGGTGGAATGAGCTCCTACTGGCTACTCGACTCTTTCATGGTCTTCAAACAGAGACTGAAGACACCTCTTTTTACTTAAATGAGCACTATTAGAAGTATTTATTGAAATGTATTGTATCGCACTAGCCTTCCACCCATTGTCAGCTGGGATAGGCTCCAGCAACCCCTGCAACCCAGAAGGAGAAGCGGCTTAGAAGATGCGTGTGTGTGTGTGTGTGTGTGTGTGTGTGTGTGTGTGTGTGTGTGTGTGTGTGTGTGTGTGTGTGTCTCCTGTAAATGTAAATGTGGATGCTAGGTTATCACTATGATACATCAGAGGTGGACAGAAATTAAGTACATGTAATTCGTTACTGTGCTTAAGTAGTTTTTTTGTGTATCTGTATTTTACTGAAGTTTTTCCATTTTGGGTGACTTTTTACTTTCACTCCACTACATTTCAGAGTCTAATATCTCACTTTTTACTCCACTTCATTATGCAAAGTCATTCCTTTTGGCTTTTGTGTATACCGACCCAGTGCAGCACGAGGTTCAACGTCAGCGCAGCAGCGTAAAACTTTGGGAGAGTCTGTTCAACATAAATGATGAACTAACCTAACTTTGTGTAAATAGAGCTCAATATAGAAATATGTCCACATATGCAGTCGAGACTGACGCGGCTTTTTTCTGAATTTCTACAAACACCATTTCATTTTATAGTAAATGAGTTTGGGCTGGTTTATGTTTATGAACAGACGCCTACAGATCAACATAGTAAAGGAGCTCATCTGTGATCCTGAGTTTAAAGCCAGTTTTTATTCAACTTAAACTTGGAACTAAGTTGTAAATAAATCTGAAACTGAAACTTTGCTTGTGTGTAAAAAGTGATTTCAGAGCCACTCGGTTCTCCCTGATGGAAACTGTTTACCTTCAGTGTTTTGTGCTTCTGATCATTTTAATAGACGTCAGCGTCACTAATTAATGACGTTCTATTAAAAGACTGGTTTACCAAGAGAGACGCTGGAGGACTTTCACCTGAAATGAGTTCATGAAGCCAGTCTGGTTATAAAAATGATAACAGGACATCAGAGCCAGAATTACTCTTTTAGTACTTTTACTTTATACTTAAGCACATTTGAAGGGAAATACTTTAGTACTTTTACTCAAGTGGAGGTCTAAAGGGAGGAACTTCTACTGTTACTGGAGGAATATTTTACCTTGTGTGTCTTGACTTTAACGCAAGTACATGATTTATCTACTCCGTCTACCATTGTGATATATCAAGTGGTTGCTAGGGTGTCACTAGGTGGTTGCTATGGACTTCTAGATGGATGGTGGACGGTGGTTGTTATGGTATCCCAGGTGGTTACCAGGTGGTTCTTATGATATCCAAAGTGACAGCTTGGGTGTTGCTGAGGGTTTACTAAACTTCTGCAGGTGGTTGCTAGGTTGGTTGATATGGTATCCTGTGTGGATGCCGTACTGTGGCTAGTGTACTTGTGATCTAAGTGGGGTGCAGCAGTTCTGCATAATGTGATTCAGAATGAATTATATAAATAAATCCGTTTGCAATTGGATCTGCACTGATAAATTATTTGCACTATGTCAAGAAATTGACATGCTAAGAGATTAGCATGCAAAACAATAATATACAATTTAGAAACAAACCTAATTATACATCAGTAGATGCAGAGTGACCTTCTCAGACTGAAAACAAAAAGATTAATATTCTGGTAAGGACGCTGAACCTGATTAGTCTAGGACAGCTGAATCGAAGGGATTTACATAAATATAGTCATCAGCCATGTCAGTAACGCATGAGTGGTGTTTAGTTATTACGCTTTGTGTTCATTTCCTCTGTATCGCCCTCACGAGTTCAGTCTTTAGCCCCACTGTCTCATTAGGCCTTAGCAAGATTAGTGTTCTGGCGCTTGTACCGTGCTTCTCTCTCTACAGGGCTACAAGCATCCAATTTAAGTCAACACATACTGCTCTAATTCAAGGTTATGGAGTGAGAGTGGCGTGTTCAAAGTGGTTGCCCCCCCCCCCTCTTTGAAGGCATATGATTCCCTAAATGTAAAGTAGCTGAACATGCACCTTCTCTGCTATCACTGCTGACGGACAGGGTCGCCTACAGAGCAGCACTAGAAGCTGTTAATGAAGTGATGTTCTTTTTATTTGAGGTTTGTTTCATTTCATAGGAAAGATTTCAACCACTACCCTGTAACTCAGGTCTAAAGGGCAAGGAGACACTCAAACACTAGGGGTAGGGGTGAAAATAAGAACTGGGACTGGGCCCAAGTCGTGTCTCCCCTTACACTTTAGTGTATTACAGTCTGTCAGAAAGATTGTTTACATCATTTAAACATTATAAAGAATTACAGAGCCGGTTTAAGTACTGTAGAATGATTAAACGACACCGTTTGATTTTATCATTGCAGCACTTACCAGGTTTTTTTTTTAAGAGACTTCTATGTTTGTTGTTGCTGCTGTGAGATGATGTAGGCAATACAAAATTAAAGTGTGTTGCCCTCTATACATTCACTACACATTATGAATATAATCCAAAGGCTATAGCTCTGAACCAACACCAATGGTTTTGAATTTTCATACTTTTATTGAGCACTGAGGCAGAGAGCAGGACTGGGACTTTTCCACAGCTTCACAAAGAGAAACAGTTTCTACCTGCAGGGTTTTGCTGCAGCACCAGCAGATGTTCTCCCAGGTGCACAGAGCTTTACACCCATATAAAATATTGCTTTTCGCTGGGAAAAATGCCCTTCTCCGGCAGGAGGATTTAAGATGGACAATCACACAACATTTCCTGTGTCTTAAAGTCTGAAGCAGATCGCATTAAATATTACAACAGGACATTCTACTGTGCAGAACGAACTGCTGTACAAAACCCAAACTACTAAATCTCTGGCAGAAGGACAATGTTCAGATTCAAAACAACTTCTAGTGACAGATAAAACAAAGTAGACATGCAATTTGATGTATGGATACAAGTGATTGACATTAGGGCCGCAGCTAGCATATATCTCTACGGTCCATTGATCATTTCAATATTAGTCCATTAGTTCATGAATGAGACAATAGAACCCATATCGCCCCCTACGCTTCCTGTAGTGTATTACAGTCTGTCAGAGCGACCGTGTGGATCATATGAACATTATAAAGCTTTTTAAATGAAACAGTAGAAGCCGTATCGCCCCCTACGCTTCCTGTAGTGTATTACAGTCTGTCAGAGCGACTGTGTGGATCATATGAACATTATAGAGCTTTTTAAATGAAACAGTAGAAGCCGTATCGCCCCCTACGCTTCCTGTAGTGTATTACAGTCTGTCAGAGCGACTGTGTGGATCATATGAACATTGTAGAGCTTTTTAAATGAAACAGTAGAAGCCGTATCGCCCCCTACACTTCCTGTAGTGTATTACAGTCTGTCAGAGCGACTGTGTGGATCATATGAACATTATAGAGCTTTTTAAATGAAACAGTAGAAGCCGTATCGCCCCCTACGCTTCCTGTAGTGTATTACAGTCTGTCAGAGCGACTGTGTGGATCATATGAACATTATAGAGCTTTTTAAATGAAACAGTAGAAGCCGTATCGCCCCCTACGCTTCCTGTAGTGTGTTACAATCTGTCAGAGCGACTGTATGGATCATATGAACATTATAGAGCTTTTTAAATGAAACAGTAGAAGCCGTATCGCCCCCTACGCTTCCTGTAGTGTATTACAGTCTGTCAGAGCGACTGTGTGGATCATATGAACATTATAGAGCTTTTTAAATGAAACAGTAGAAGCCGTATCGCCCCCTACGCTTCCTGTAGTGTATTACAGTCTGTCAGAGCGACTGTGTGGATCATATGAACATTGTAGAGCTTTTTAAATGAAACAGTAGAAGCCGTATCGCCCCCTACGCTTCCTGTAGTGTATTACAGTCTGTCAGAGCGACTGTGTGGATCATATGAACATTGTAGAGCACGCTTTAAATGAGCGTATAGAAGATAAGTGTTCTCTTTCACAATGAACATGAACAGGGTAGTCACCTTCAAAACATTTGTTTTAAATATTTGCAATTTCCCCCTGGGATCAATAAAGGAATCTGAATCGGAATTATTTAATTAATTATTAGATTAATATTTAAAGAGCACTCTCCCTTATAAACATAAATATTGTAGAGTGCTTTTATTTAATGAAACAGCCTTTTGACAATTATTCCACTGACATAAAAACCACTGATAACAACAGTGCAAAGTGTCAGGGTCATCTTTCTTGACTTAACAATAAAACAATGAGAATTCAATTCATTTATTTAATTATTTGTATCAATGACAAAGATTTTAATTCTAATAATCCAAAGGTTTGATTTTTGAAAATGTGCACATTTATGTACAGACATATTTATTTGATTAGATAAGGCCTCATTTGCTTATCTAAGTAATTTTTGGAAAAACGTCAAATACAAAAAATATCTTTGGAGAATTCACTGCCAAAAACTTCGGGGTGACTGCATTTATATAAAACCGATCTCTTCGAAGATGCGTGTATAAAACGACTTTCCAACTAAACTAATTTCTTTCAAACAGTTTCAAACCGTTTGTACGAAGCCGTATAAATGAGAATGTTGTGGGTGATAAACAGAGCGGTAAGTGATTTCATGAGAAGTGACAAATCTGTACAGCACTCAATATGAACTGATAAAGTAACTGACACCCACAATGCTGTGGTGTTGTTTGAAAACTGATAACCAAATTTCACCAATGTTTTGGTGACAAAATTCCAATAAACAGAAAATTATAGCTTATTATTTAATAAAATTTAACTACCTTTTTTTCTTTATGTTGTTCCTAAAACACTGTAAACTGTGAATAAAGTGTTGGTTTATGTTGTGGTGTCTAGTTAATAGCATTTCTATCAACACTGTTTGAGTTATTACTGATTAATAGTTATTATTATTATAACTGACCCCAAACTTATGAGCGATAGTGTATCGATAATCCTTAAACAGTACAGCAAAATGACTAAGGAATAAGACTAAGAGTAAGGCTGGTTGTACACTACACAATTTTTGCCTGATTTTAACCCTGATTTGCCATTTGCGACAAATTTTCAAAATCTGATGCAGTTTTCCAGGTCAGGAGTTTGATCGGAAGCGACCGACAGCGCGGATGATCTGTTAGTGTGAGAGATCATTTCTCTTGTATCTTTAGCCCCCTGGTTGAACTCTGGTGTGATCAGAGACCCTCAGATATTATGAAACATTTGATATTTATGACTCAAAATTCCCAAGTCCTGCAGTGTGAGCCAATCAGAGACTGAGGAAAGTGGAAAAACAAGGGAACAAAGCGGGAACAGTGGAGCGCAGACAGAGGACCTGGATGTAAAACAGGCAGATAGGAGCTGATATCATGTTTATAATGCCTATAATGTTGGTTAAAGGCATCAGGTCATCTCTTTACAGTTTCAGCACAGCTGCCAGTCTGTAGTGAAATATTTCTCCAGCTGTTTTTATATATATATATATATATATATATATATATATATATATATATATATATATATATATATATATATATATGATATCGGTGTTTCTCACCTCATATTCATCTCCAGTTTGCACTTTTGCTCTGCATACAGGCACAAACATGTCCAGTCCAGCAAGTTTAGCCTTGTTTATGTACGGATATGTGAGGAGATCTGGGAGTTTGAGTTCTTCTTCGTAGCTGAAACCCATTATATGTTTTATATGGTCTTTATATGGTCTCTTTGCTCTGTCGTCTGGCATGAGCTCAAGACAAAAAGACAAGACATTCTGTGCTCTCCATTCTAGAAATCTGCTAAGATTTTAAAAGTAGTGTAGCGCAGCCTTAGTGTTTGTTTTATATAGACTAGTCTGTTACTATAACTATAAGAAGCAGAAGACAAATTTACACCACAGTGGACAGTAAAGTAAATCCAGTATAATCCAAGTGGGTCTGGCTATTTCTCCAAGCGTACCGCATGGTGAGGGTCTGCACCGACAGTGCACGAGTGGAGATGAAACCCATTCTGCCACTGTTCTCCCTCAGGTCATCTCTTAGGAGTGAGTTAGTGTAGCAGAGATTTAATGAGGTTGTTCGCTGAAAGCTCTCAGTGGAAGAGTGAACCTGTTGCTGACAGCCTGAATGTCTTCACACTAATCCCTCCGTCACCTCCCCAACTAATGAACATCCCTTCACACCTCTCACTGCTCTGGAATTCATCTGCAGTACATATGAGTCCAATTCACTTCCTTTCAACAAAGGTATGACGCAAACCAAGATGTAGAACATGGAAAATGTGGAACTGGAATGAGTGTCTTTCTTTTATGCCAAAAATATAAATTAACAAAGCGTACTTTACTGACCTCGCAATGTGATTTATAGAGCATCTACACATCAGAAGGACTGCAAAAACATTGTGTCAGTAACTGGTTGTGTGCTTACACTTAAAAATCTGATAACTGTAGAAAATCAGATTGTGTCAGTAACTGGTTCAGAGTGTTTACACTTAATAATCTGATAACTGCAGAAAATCTGATTGTGTCAGTAACTGTTTCAGTGTGTTTACACTTAATAATCTGATAACCGCACAAAATCTGATTGTGTCAGTAACTGGTTCAGCGTGTTTACACTTAATCTGATAACTGCAGAAAACCAGATTGTGTCAGTAACTAGTTCAGTGTGTTTTCATGCTCTTGAATAATCAGATAATGGGGAAACTGTCTACACAGTCAGATTGTAATCAGATTTCTGCTTTATAGCCAGCCAAAAAACCTCACAGATTAAGATATGATATAAATGTAATGTATGATATAAACACCGCACTGCTTTACCTGAAAATATGAGTGTACATCATTTATAAGATTAAGAATATTGAAATCCTTCATTTCTACAAGCATGTATTTCAGCGTTACTCTGAAAGTTGTGCTGCACCTCACTTCAAGGCTGTTTGCATATTTCCGGTACCGCCATCTGAGAAAGACTGAGAAATCCTAAAGAAATCAGAGTAAAAGGATACATGCACTGAGAAATCTGATTACTGAGATAAAATTCAGTTCTATTATGACCATTTGATTAATCAGGTAACTGCAGAAATCCCATTATGATTGGATTATTAAGCGCATGCAAACACACTCACTGAAAGAGAGGAAACCCACACCAGCAGGATCTACTTAATGGGCATATATTTACTTTTCCTCCTGTCTTTCTGGTTGAAGTAAAAAGAGTAACCTTTGTTTATTTTCTGCATAATGCACTTTTTAAACCGTTCAGAGGGTTTGGTGTGAAATAGTTCAGATGTCTTTACAGCAGTGGTGATAGGAACCAGGGGTCACCATGACTACAACACAAATGTAGACATTTTATTTACCATCCAGAACCAGCAGTGAACCTACACATCTTCTGAGTTTTAGATGATGGGAAAATAAATAACAAATGTTGACAAAAATCTGAAATGATAACTTCTCTTTGGGCACTATTTTGCCCCACAATGCCCTGCATATTATGTATCTCTCCACCATGAATGGATTTTGAGGCCAAAATCTTCTCTAAACTATCGTAAAAACAAAGTCTCAGCCATCGGGCAGTGAATTCATAACCATTTCATTTAATGACTTTCTGTGAGGGAGCTTTTAGACGTGGATGTCTGGTTCCTATCACCACCACTGTGAATAATTGACAATTACAATGACTTGGTAAGTTTCACTCGAATGGAGCGTTTCACACTAAACCACTCTGGACTACTCTTTACATCTCAACCATTTCATTATGCAGAACCGTCGGTGGGATGTCCCTCATACTAACACATTATTTAAATCAAACAGTTATATTCAAAAAGGATTTATGACAACGCATCAATGAATTTTGAAAATGCCATTGATTTCTACCATGAAGAAACCTATAAGATGAGGACATCAGAGATCTGTATTTGGGTGGTGGTCCGCTCTGATCCGGACCTGATACTGATGTGTATAGAAACTCCAGCAACACTCGTACCAGCCTCATCTTTCTTCAGCATGTCTTGATTTTCCATTGAGATTTCAGAACCATCAAAATCTTCCATCACCCATCATCCATTCAGTACCTTTGGTCACTCTTTGATGGACAGCAGACACATTTTCCAGCCTGTTTCAGTTTTCTCTGTTTTGCTCCTGGCCATATCAGCAGCAGCAGCCTCCACAAGTCATGAATTGATCCCTGATCTCTGCAGGATTTTTAAAGCCTTCACAATAAACTCAAACACCTCACCATGGTGCTGTGGAAGGAACGCGGTTTCAGCAGGAAGTTCAGAGTCAAAACTGCAATATCTTTAACAATTAAAGTAACAGGTACAACATAATGAACACCTCGCATCAACCTCAGAGCTAAAGAAATTATTTTAGTGCTTTTTCTCTGGAGCTAATGTAGCTAAAATGTGTTGGAAACTTATAAGTGATACTTTTTTAATCCCACAACCGAAATTCCACCTCCGCATTTAACCCATCCGTGAAGTGAAACACCACATACACACTAGTGAATACACACACTAGGGGGCAAGGAGCACACCTGCCCGGAGCGGTGTGTCCTCTTGCTCAAGGTCACCTCAGTCATGGACTGTCAGCCCTGGGGATCGAACCGGCGACCTTCCGGTCACAGGGCCAGATCCCTAACCTCCAGCCCACGACTGCCCAATTAGCCACCAATTAGCCATGTGGTATTGCATATCTACATCAAACTGTGTGAAGGTGTATAGTAATCTCTAAGGCCTGGTTCAGACTTCCAACCTCAGTGTGATTTTTGGCATATCAAGACAGGATCAGGGTTGATTTTTGACAGTCTGGACGTGAAAAAAAAAATCAGATTTTTGCAAATCACAATTGGAGGTGGTTTGAAATGTGACACCAGTCTGATTTTTACAGATGCATCTCAGTCTAGTTGCTCAAATCGGATTTTAAAGTCTCTTTTGCGTCACTCGTAACGTGACAAACAGCGACGATGTCAAATCCAGAGTGATGAAGTGCTGAGACTGAAGAAGAGCTGTAAAGATTGACGATTATGAAAAGAATTGTGAAGAGTTTGGAGGCCTATGTCGTTGCCACGGCAACCCATCCAGAGAGACTGGTGACATCTAAACACACAAATCCAATCTTTCCTGGTTTGTTTCTGAACAGGCTGTAGATGAGTTAGACCAATGTTCTGTATATTGTATATGACATCACATCCATCCCAACATCCCAGCTAACTCGTAGTCTGATGCACACATTCAAGCCTCATGCCAGCAAAAGTGGATATTCTGGTCTTGGGTGAAAAAAATAGGCTTGGAAATGAATTTATAGTAAATAATTGCATTTCATTGCAGAGTTGCAGAGTTCTCGCTCAGTCATAGTCTATGATTAAACTACCACCAAGTCAAATGCACAGTTTCACAACCACTGTTGGCACTGAGGTGGATCCATGATGTAAATATAGGAGCGTCAGTCCGCAGATAATAATGGACCTGACCACCGGGTCCCTTCCTGAGTGGGAAGCCTTGGAAAAAATTGTGTTATACAAATATTTTTCCATGATTATCTTTCAAGTTCTGCTTATCTGCCTGTTCTCTCCATTATTTCCTACACCTGTGCACATCAATGAAGAGCATATGATGCCCCCAGTTCTTTCACTTGGCTTAATCGTAGAAAAACGCTCCTCACAGATACAAGTTGCTGCTGAGTTCCTAGAAATGGTCCCGGTTAATGATTTTGGGTGACGACATTTAACATTGGGTGCATAAATGAATATTTTAAGCCCTTTCTCACAAGTCATATCCCCCTGTTCCCCTCAAAAAGGCCTTACTAACAGTCCCAAATCCGTTTTTTCTGCTGTTTTGTGCAACACAAACAAGAAATATTCATGAAAGGGCATACGAGTGAGGATACTGAAACAGCAGCAGTAATCTGATCCTGTTTGAATATGTATTTAACCTCGCTCTGCCCCGCACACCCTGTGAGCCAGGCTGAGAGGGGTCTGGGTTAAGTGCGCACAATTCAAGGCTCATTTGAAATCACCAGCAGGCCTTCAGGATGCATCGTTTAGGTCGCAGCAGATGAGAAGCAGGCCGCCCTCGGTCAGCCCCACCGTAATCTCGCATAACGATGGGTCATCGCAGGCTGACCCAGCAGCCTCAGCACACACTCCTCTATGAATAGACTTAATGGGAGGATTAAACAAAAACAGCTGCCCAATCCTGAGCTATACAACCTCTACAGTTCACACAACTCACACACACTTTCATCTAAAACTGGATAACACTTCATTTACACTTGTGGACAGCAGGGCTCACACTAACACAGGGTAAAGTGAATAAGAGTATTTTATGAGTGCTCTTAAAAAAAGACGGTTCTCCAAGGTTCCTTCAATAAAGACAGTAGTTCTATATTAGGGTTGTGATAAAATATCGATTCGGCAGGTTGTCGTCTCGCTTTCCTTTGAGATACGTTATCGATACACTGCTGCCAAAAATCGATGTATTTATTGAAACATACATTCGCTGTAAACGCTCCAAACAGACTCACGTTCTAATACGATGTAACAGATTCATCACTTCATTACTCCACACGGTGGCGTTGAGGCGTTAATCAAATGAATACAGTAAACTTGCAGTGTAGAAATAGAAACTCACAGGGGAGAAATGGGGGGTGAATCAGACAAGGCACTGTCCTATTTCAAGTCAAAGGAATTCGCAAGAACAACTTGAAGTCAGCCTACAGTTAATACAGCTTTTAATGTGTTAATTAATACAACTTCTTTTACGTCCTGAGGGCTACCAGCATTTTGAGAGAGAATTTTTTATTTTTGCATTAAGGCATATTTTTTTATAAACTTTTTTTTTCCACTGTAAATTTACATTTTTTTATTGATTTTAGTAAGGCACATTTGTTTCTAGCTTTAGACATTTTAACCCTTAGAACTGTCCTGCCTTCTGGTAGTTTATGGCTATTTTACACTGGAATGATGACAGTCAGTGTGTGTGTGTTAGAGGATGAAGGTAAGCTGTGAGAATTCCATTAGAATGCATTTTAGTCAATTTGTCTCACCTTCACAACATTACCTTTGAATTTTGACAGCAGTCAGACAGACATTTCTCCAGATTTACTGTTTTTATATCACAAGTGTTTGTGGTCAGTGAGTTTAGAAGCAGATGACCAGCTCACAGTGAGAGACAGACAGGCTAAAGTGTGCCCTCCACATGGGGGGGTTAGTTTAGCACACTGTTACAACTAAGACCACCGAAGTAAACAACTCGACATCCCTGCATGTACATTCACAACAGCTCATTTTTCAAATGTTTAGCATAAAACAGAAGTAAATAAAACAGTTTTATCACTTGTTCATGTTACTTTAGCACAGATTTCCCTGTAATAATTAGTTTTTGCTTATGTTTTTGTTTAATATTTAATATATTCAACTTTCTAATACAATTTTCAACTTAAATATTTTAATTTTTATGAAGATAAAGAGTTTGAGAGCAAAGTTTCAGAATATTTATTTTCAGAATATTTGCTAATTTTAACATTTTGGGGAAAACAATTCAACATAAAATGTGTTACGTACTTAAATTTTTGCCCCTACCAAGTTTTCCCTTTGCACATGCCACATTTAAGTGTACACAGTATTTGTGCATCAAAAACTGCAGGAGTACGGATGTGTTAAATTCTTTTAACTTAGAAAATCAACGACACGTATCGCCCATACTTTTATTTTGGGGCAGTCATTGGCTGGAGGTTAGGGATCTGGCCCTGTGACCGGAAGGTCGCCGGTTTGATCCCCAGTGCTGACAGTCCATGACTGAGGTGTCCTTGAGCAAGACAACTAACCCCCAACTGCTCCCCGGGTGCCGTGGATAGGGCTGCCCACCGCTCTGAGCAAGTGTGCTCGCTGCCCCCTAGTGTGTGTGTATTCACTAGTGTGGTGTTTCACTTCACGGATGGGGTAAATGCGGAGGTGGAATTTCCCCGCTGTGGGATCAAAAAAGTATCACTTATTCTTATTCTTATATGTGACTAAGTCAATGGGTTAGTTTGGGTAGTTAATGAACCCAGTGTGTTTAATATATAATATATTTTCTTTTCTTTAATATTTGTGTTGACGTGAACGATCTACAGCAGCAAGGAGGAGGAATGTTCAGGGCTTTTTCTCCACCTGAGTTTATCAGACTCTCACCTGTCATGAAGGAGATTAAACTCCTTTATGAAGGAACACCGTGGTGAATAACTACAGACTCGACTCTGAGACGAAGGCGGGATAAAGAGAATAAAGACAACAGAGCTGTAAACCAAAGAGTTCAGAGGCGTACCTGGTGCTGATGAAACTCCAGTTTGTTCGCAGTGCAATCGCCCGATCATCAGAACCACTCATCATAAGAACAGGAGCACAAACAAATGTAAATTAGGAAGCTCTTACTGAGAGATGACGAAAGCTGAGAACCAACACGGCGTCCTTCTGCTCACAGCCACACATACATCAGCACTTATGCTCTGTAATGAGCTTCAACCCAGAGCTCCACTCAGTGTGACTTTCAGCTGACCTGCAGAGAAAAACAAGTTGTTTATTTTTGGAACAAATCAGAATGTTTGTAAACATGAATGCTGGCTGTTCTCGTGGATGGAAGGGCGTTCAGTCAGCAGTAGAAGCAGCTCAGTTTAAGTAGCGGTAAAACAAATTTTGCCCTTCCCGAGGAACTGAACCGTCAGCTGGCTGACGTCTATGTTTACACCAGGTTGAAGTTGGCCTCCTATTCGCCAGCAGCACCAGCTGAAAGCAAGTTCAATCATAAGTTGGGTTGTAAAGTTCATCCTAAACACTACGTTGAGTATGGAACAGGCATCATCTGACCAAAGTCACCGACATCAGACAGCAATTTAAAATACTGAAGTAATGCATTCTATGGCACCTTTAGATACGATATACTAACGTAAAGTTAAATTATTCATCATTTATTTGTTGTCACTTACAAGAAAATGCGTTGCCCCAGTTGCACAAAGATAGCAAGTTGCCAAAAAGGTTATAGCCCAGTAAAAGTAGAAGTTCCTCCCTTTAGACCTCCACTTGAGTAAAAGTACTAAAGTATTTCCCTTCAAATGTACTTAAGTATAAAGTAAAAGTACTAAAAGAGTAATTCTGGCTCTGATGTCCTGTTATCATTTTTATAACCAGACTGGCTTCATGAACTCATTTCAGGTGAAAGTCCTCCAGCGTCTCTCTTGGTAAACCAGTCTTTTAATAGAAGGTCATTAATTAGTGACGCTGACGTCTATTAAAATGATCAGAAGCACAAAACACTGAAGGTAAACAGTTTCCATCAGGGAGAACCGAGTGGCTCTGAAATCACTTTTTACACACGAGCAAAGTTATTTCCATCATTTATGTTGGCCTTATATTGAACCGTATACTTGCACTGGATCGGAATGACCAACAGGTCAAAACAAGCTCAAAACAAAGTGACCGCTGTTATGTTTTTATACACACATAAGACAAAAGGAATGACAGATTTCTCAAAATGTGGTGGAGTAAAAAGGAAGATATTTGACTTTGAAATGTAGTGGGGCGAAAGTAAAAACTCACCCAAAATGGAAAAACTTCAGTAAAGTACAGATACACAAAAACGCTACTTAAGTACAGTAAGGAATTACATTTACTTGTTACTGTCCTCCACTGGTCTCCATCTCTGGTACCTGGAGATCTACATCCTGCAGAGTTTCATTCCAACCTTTAAGCTGCCTCACCACTTACTGAGCTCTAATACATTTGATCCATCCAATCAGGGACCTGGGAAGAGGCTGATTAGCTGGAGCAGGTGGAGCAGGTGTGGCAGATCATTGGAACCAGGCTCTGCAGGAAGGTAGATCTCCAGAACCAGAGCTGTTCTGTCGATTGCTGCCAGCAGTACAGTCACCATTCTACACTGATGAAAATAAAAACGATAGGAAGATCAAGCAAACATGAAGAACACAGGTTGATAAACACAGCAACCAATACAGCACATCCTTATACAGCGTACAGTAGGTCCACTCGACAAGCACAACATTCGCCTCAATGAAGACGAGAACAGTTGAAATCAGACATCTGAGCAAAGAAACGAAGCAAACAACCCCAACAAACTAAAATAAAACCAGCAAGCATTCATCAAATTGCATCCATTACAGGCTAGACATCACACTTGTATTATAATATACATTGTTTTAAACAATTATATTATATATTAAACAAATATACAAATAAACCACCTCATAACAGCTTGTTTAAGATGAGCAGAGCATTGCATTGCCTTGTCCTTTTTGTTGAAATAGGGAAGGACATTACTGCATGCTGGAAAACCTCGGAAAAGGAGGGGCATAGCTCCAAATGGGGAGACCACAGCTCTAAATAGGAGAGACTTAACTCAGAATGCTTCACTATTGGTTGCTGAGAGGTCCAGTGGGTTTTCTGTGACACTGGGTTCTGTGTTCCTGCTGGCTGATTGTAGAACTACTGAGTTATGTTGCTGATAATGTTTTATTATTTATTTACATTTGATCTTTCATGCCTTCTGCCCGAGGACTGCTGGGATGGGCTCAAGCAGCCCCCCCGCGTGACACTGACGGAGAAGTGGCTTAGAAAATAGATGGATGATCTTTCATGCATTAAATATGTGCAATAAAAGGGACAAATCATGATCTCCATTTGATTTTTTTAAGTAATCTAAATGCTGATGCACCCATACAAAGGGCTCTGTTGCGGTTCCACAGCAAGCCTCCTTTGCAGTACTTGCACTACTGCTGATCATGTTTTAACACTGAATGGTCTTAATTGCTAACTCACCCTTTAATCTTGAAGATCGGTGCGCAGTCTGCTGGTCACCATAGCAACACAGACAACAATCTCTACCTAGCAGCTAACGAATAGGCAAAGAGAAAATTTTAAGATCAACATTGGTAATTTAAATGGACAGACTAATTAGCATTCATAAAAATTCCAGAACTGAAGTCAGTTTCTCATACTCCAGATTCTTGTTCAAATTTTCCTGTTCCACCTTAAACGGTGCAGCAGTTACATTCTGGCCCCTCAGGATTTAGACTTAGGGTGGAACGGTAAATTCGAAAAAGAAGCTGTCGAATGAGAAGCTTCAGCCTCAGCTTCGTAACAAAAACAAACATTGAGAGACATTTTACAAGAAACTTCTACTTTAGTGGAAAAGTTTCCTGCTGGAGATGTGAGAAAAGCAGGAACAGCTGAGCTGAAGCTTAAAGTAGAGCAAAGTAGGTCTGTGTTTTTGTTTATATTTTTTAGCTATACTAGCACGTTAGTACATACTGAGACACATTTACAGCCAAGGTGGAAAAGGGTTATTTCAATTAAATGGCAATAAAATGTTGTGGCTCCCAAGGTGGATTGATTATTTTTTGAAAGGACAAAATGCCTCTTCTTAACCTTGAGGTTGCCGGCCCTGACCTATACTGACATTTTTTGTACATTTGAATTATCAGCTATTTCATTTAGGTTAAAAAGTTATAGTCAAACTTATTTAGAATAATGTGGCTATATAAAAATCCATTTTCAAGGTGCCAAGATTTAAAAAAAAATCTTCAATTTAAACGTGAACTGACAAGCAGCACGACTCATGCAACTTCTGAAGAAACATTAATTTTTCAAACCTAAGCTTATATTAATATTTTTAAAGCTAAAGTTTCGAGGGTTAAACTCAGACTTTAAATGTGTAGATTGTACACTGAAAAGTTTACACTGGAATTATAATTACTGTTTATTTTGATGTTCAAGAATCCAGTAGTATCCAGAAGCATATATTGAACACTTCATTCTTATTTTTAATTCTTATTTTTAATATCTTATTTTGATTTTTTGCACTAGTTACAGCCCGTGGTAGACACAGTGAGGCATAGAGAATTAAAACTGAGTATATATATATATATATATATATATATATATAATAAAAAATACCACCTTTAGAAAAATTAAAATGTGCTTCCAATTATACATTTTATTCTTTTTAAAAGTGTTACATCTAAAAAATTTTAAGCAACAGAAACAGCATTTTGGAATGAAACTCTTCAACTGTTTGTGCAGCTGGAAATTTCTGCTATTTTTCTTCACCAGTAGGTGGCAGTAATTGCCATAACTGCTATGTGTAAAGCAGCCATAGAGCCTTGAGTGAATATCTCTATGAAACTACAGGTGAGTTATGAGAACTGACTCAATGCCAGTCGTGGGCTGGAGGTCAGAGAACCAGCCCTGTGACAGGAAGGTTACCAGTTCGATTCCCCCGGCTGACGGTCCACGACTGAAGTGGCCTTGAGCAAGACACCTAACCCCCAACTGCTCCCCGGGCACCGTGGATAGGGCTGCCCACTGCTCTGGGCAAGTGTGCTCACTGCCCCCTCGTGTGTGTGTTCACTAGTGTGCATGTATGTGGGTGTTTCGCTGCACGGACGGGTTAAAGCAGAGGTCTAATTCTTTTGTGTGCAAACACAGCAGGCTAATGGTTCTGAATTCTATTATGCATACTGAATTATATACTCACTTCACATTGCAGGCACAAAGTTTACTGACTCCACTTTGCTGCTTCAGATTTGAACCTTTATCACCTAAATTTGCACCAGTGTAGCTTCTGTTAGCCAGAATCAAACCTATTCTGTTGTATTAGTATGCTAAGCTAATGCTAACCAGCTGATGTCTCCTCGTTAGCAGTGACATTTAACAATTAGCAATTGTTAGGTGAGTTGACATTTATTCAGTGGTGGACTGAAAATTGTGTGCTGCCGACTTTGTGAAAGAACTTAGTTGATTGTTCAGAGAAGCTTTGCAAATACCTGTAACGTTGGGGAGCGATGAGGTGGACGCATGCGCGGAGATAAGCCAGATTTATTATGCGCAAATCCATTGTCAGGGTCAAGACAGTCCAGGGTCAATGAGCCAATACGGAGAACAGGAGGGACAGACATAACACATATGAAAACAGATAAACAGACTACGGAGGCTGGACGAAACAAAACAAACATAAACCAAATAGCACGAGAATACAATACACTTCAAACAGGACAAGCACCTCAAACAAAGACCAGCAAGGGACAAGGGAAAACTCAGGGCTTCAAATACAACGGGCAAACGAGACACAGGGGGTAAACACAGGTGAAAACAATCAAGGGCAGGGTCTGGAAACAAGGGGGCAGGACCAGGAAGAATCAAAACTAAAAGCACATGTTCAAGTAAACAAAAGCACATGTAAGACCAAGGGGCCAATCGTGACAATACCAGCTCAGATCTTTCAGTTTTAGTATTCATTTATTAAGTTACTAGTACTTTTAACAAGTTGGGCATTAGACTTAGAATAACAAACTTTTCTGATTCATGGGCTCTGAAAAATGAAAACAATCATGTGCATTTTCAGTGCATATTTTTTATGTTTGACATCTACCATAAACTGATTCATATCACTGGAAAGAGCCTATCAGTTCACAAATAATACTAAATTACTGTTAACTGTAAATGGGACTAAATATTAAAGTAATGCTTTGAAAAGCTACTTGTAAAAAGGCAGCATGTCATAATAATGATTTAGGGTCTGATTATAATGAGAACATTTCTCATATTTATGAGATAATAAGTCATTTTTATGTGATACTGAATATTAATAATGAGATGTTAAGTCATAATTGTGTGATACTAAGTCATAACCTGTAAGATACTAAGTCATATTTATGAGAAGGTAAGTCATAATAAAATTAAGTCATAAAAATGAGATATTATGTGACACTAATGAGACTAAAGTCATAATTATAATGCTAAGTAAATAATATGTGATAATGATGAGAAACTACATCATAATTCTGAGATATACTAATAATTCTGAGTCATACTAATTAGAAAGTAAGTCATTACTATGAGGAATTAAGTCAAAATAATGAAAAAGTAAGTTATAATTATGATAATCTTTCTCATTCTTATGGCTTTCTAAATAGCCGCATATCCATATAAACAGGCTCCCATAATAAAACAGACTTCTTATGTCCAGTCATGGTTTTCTGTTCAGTGATGTCCATGTTTTATTAAACAGATAACGATTGTTAGGCATGGCGTCTCGGTTGTTTGTCCTCCTGACAGACACAAGATGTATTTTCTCATTAATTCTCTGTGTGACTCCTAATTTGCAGCAGATAATCCTCATAAAGTTCAGAGGTGTCTACATTAGTGGACAAAGAGCCGCCACATCCATTCCAAAGGGCAGCGTGCTTAGTGCTTAGTGTGTGTGTGTGTGTGTGTGTGTGTGTGTGTGTGTGTGTGTGTGTGTGTGTGTGTGTGAGAACAGGGTTGCCAAATACATCTCACCAGTTCCTCCTGTTGGTGAGCCAAAAAAACTCCAGTTCCAGACTCTTAGTGTGCATTATAATTGTTTACCCTTTAATTCTGCAGATTGTTCAAAATTTCTATATAATTCAGTGGTTGAGACGTAAACAAAGTCAGCAAGAGTGGTCTGATATGAAATGATTCATTTTGCAGCAAAACTTACCAGCTCAGATTTCTTTACAGTGGTGGTGATGGGAACCAGAGGTCACCGTGCCTACAACACAAATTTTATTACTATCCAACCCACCAGTGAACCTACACAAGCCTTCTGCAGTTTATATGGCATGTTGATGATGGGAAAATATTGGAAGATTTTCAATAATTAATAAATAAATAGATTAAAATTGGTAACATAATAAATCATACTTATGAGACATTAAGTCATAATTAAGAGATACTAAGTCATAATTTGGCGATACTAAGTCAAAAATATAAAATAAGTCATAATAATGCAATGATAAGTCATAGTTATTTGATTAAGTCAAAATTATGATAAATTAAGTCATAACAATAAAATACTAAGTCATAATTATGCGATACTAAGTCATAATTGTAAAAAATAAGTCATAATAATGAGATGCTAAGGCATAATTATGCGATACTAAGTCATAATTATAAAAAATAAGTCATAATAATGAGATGCTAAGACATAATTATGCGATACTAAGTCATAATTATAAAAAATAAGTCATAATAATGAGATGCTAAGGCATAATTATGCGATACTAAGTTATAATTATAAAAAATAAGTCATAATAATGAGATGCTAAGGCATAATTATGCGATACTAAGTCATAATAATGAGAAAGTTATTAATAAATATTCTGATTCATGACCAGATCTTGCCACTCCGCTTTGTGCCAAGATCTCCCACAGCTGGGTTGCGTTTGACCAATTTACACAGTTTACATCACATACACTCAAACCCGAAACCTCCTCTTTCAGGAGATTGAAGGTGTCCAAAAAACCTTCCCATAGAAAGGTCATTTCACCAGCTTAACCCCTATTTTTGACTCAGACTGCAGTGACCCAGCAGGCTATGGTTTAAGGAATCGGCTCTTTTTGAGAATTAGGAATCCTCCCTCCCTGAGACGCTGACCCACAGGTTGGTCTGCTGGAGCGAAACAGCAATTACTTCAGACCTGGATGAGTAATAGGGCATTGACTTTATGGGGAACCCCTGAAAACCGAGGAAGAGCAGGGACACCACTCATGAGGAGATAAGCGATTGCTCACATAGGAAGAAAGATACACCTGATCACCCGATACAGCGACACAGAGAAAATAAAAAGAATGAAATATTATTAACATTTTAACTGAGAAAAACACTGCGCTATTAGTACTTTGTTGCTCCACCTCTGGCTTTAATTCTCGGAGGCGTGGGACTTAACTAATGACCAACAATGTTCTTCATCAACCCGTCTCCAACTGTCTGTTGTTTCAGCTTTGCAGGTTGGAGTCTTGTCACTGACCATTTCCTTCAATTCCCATTGAATGATTTTCAGCAGGATTGAGATCTGGACTATTTGCAGGCCATGCCATTGACATTATATGTCTCTCTTGAAGGAAAGTTTTCACGTCCTTTGCCCTGCGGCAAGATGCATTATCATCTTGAAAAATGAAGTCATCATCACCAAACATCCTTTCAGCTGATGGAAGAAGAAAAGTGTCCAAAATTTCAGTCTAGACTTTGGCATTTATTGAAGATGTAATGGACGTCATCTCCCCTGTGCCTTCACCTGACACGCAGCCCCAGGTCATCAATGACTGTGGAAATTTACGTTTTCTTCAGGCAGTCATCTTTATAAATTTCATTGGACCGGCACCAAACAGAAGTTCCAGCATCATCACCTCGGCCAATGCAGACTCGCCGTTCATCGCTGAAGATTACTTTCATCCAGTCATCCACAGTCCATGACTGCTTCACTTCAGCCCACTGTGACCTCGATCTTCTCTGTTTAAGCGTTAAAGACAACTTCGTTTGGTTTTTCTGGATGTAAATCCCGTTACTTTTTAGCCGATTTCTTACAGTTCGGTCCCAGACACTGAGTCCTGTTTCCGCCCACTTGTTGCTCGTTTGTTTGTTGAGCATTTTCCGTTTCAGGACCATTTTCTATCTTGACACACTGATGTTTTCCTTGGTCTACCTGCATGCTTCCCTTTTACAACCTTCCCATCTTGTTTGTACTTGGTCCAGATTTCAGACACAGCCGACTGGGAACAACCAACATCTTCTGCAACATTCCGTGATGATTTACCTTCTTGAAGAAGTTTTACAATTCTCTCCTTTGTTTCTACTGACGTCTCTCGTGTTGGAGCCACAAGTCATGTCAATCCGCAGCTCTCCAAGGTGTGAGCGGAAGGACTAATTAGAAGATTTAATCTGATGCAGGTGTTTGTTTTAGAACTGCAAATTAAAGAGCGATTCCATAATATTTTCCTCAGAATTTAGTGATTCCATTTTTTTTCGTCAAACACACGTGTGACTGACCGCAACAATTATATTCATTTGTAATTTTAATTGTTTTCTTAACACCAGAAGGTTGAGATTTAAAAAAAGTTTTGTGGCAAGTCTCTGCTGAAAGATCTTCCTCCACGAGCGGTGATTCCAGATCTTTTGCCGTGGGTTGTACATATTGATAAATAATTATCTACACTCTTTAAAAAGATGGTTATTCGAGAAACGGTTCTATATAATACCACGACCACTCAAAGAACGCTTTGCATGATTAAAGGGTTTTTGTGTTGCGAAATGGTTCTTCAGATCGATGGAGAATGCTGTATATGGTTCTATCTAGAACATTTTTGAAATAGCTCCATATAGCACCAAAACTGTTCCTCTTTTGTTCCGATGTCAAACTTATGTGCTTAATAGAACCATTTTGTTGAAAATAACCTTAAGAACCCTTAATGATAATAATATAATGATATAATATAGAATAAAGATATAATATGTTTTTATTTATTATCTATTTTCCCTCTAGAGCTCAATCATTACTCCATTCAGTGCAGAAGATAATTAATACACTGAGAAACTGAGTCTGTTTACATGCACTTAATAATCCGCAGATTCAACTGCAGAAAAGCAGATTTTGTCAGTAATCCGATCAACACGTTTACATGCACTGGAGTAATCAGATAACGGGAAAAACTCCGGATCTACACGAGTCAAGCAGTAATCGGACTTCTGCTTTACAACCAGCCAATAAACTCACAGAAGACGATGTGACCGTCACGCAGCTTTACCTGAAAATATGAACAAACATCATCTAGACGACAAAGAATGTTTCAGTCCTACGAGTCTAATAACCGACCTAAAATCCAGCCTCTTTCTCAGATTTCTTAATTGGGTTTCTAGATAGGAGTGTTGTGTTTACATGACCATTTGACTAATTGGAAAACAGCAGAATTCCGATTATAAAACATAAAACTCAAACTTGATGCTGCAGCTTGTTTTTAAACATCATGCTTCTTTACCTGAAAATATGAATATACATATGTAAGATGATGAATATGTAAATACTTTATTTCGTGTTTGGTTTCAGCACCAGTTCAAGTGTTTTGCTGCATCAACACCACCACTTGCTTATTTCTGGTACCGCCGTCTGTTTTCACACATGCACAGACACAGAAATCCGACTACGAGTCTAATGACCGACCTAAAATCCAGCCTCTTTCTCAGATTTCTTAAATCGGACTTCTAGATCAGAGTGTGGTGTTTACATGACAGAATGAATAATCAGATAACTGCAGAAATCCGATGATGTTCGGATTATTGAGCGCACTATATTTATATGAGGAGCCAGCAGGGAAGTGTGTTCTATTCAGCACAGCTAATCAAAGTCAGAACACATCTGAAGTTGAAAACACTGACATTTATTTCTTGATTTAGAGGTTATACATTTCATGATTACTCTGGTTTCTTTATATTATTGGCAAAGATACTATATTTCAATTGC
>NC_051225.1:39713457-39728457 GCF_015220715.1 Pygocentrus nattereri
CACAGAGAGAGAAAAAGCAAGAAAGAGAAGGAAATATTGACTGAGTGGAGCACAAATAGGCAGAAGGAAAGAAAGAAAAGCATAAAAGGAACCAATAAATGGGAAAGGGAAACAGAATTAGGGCAGAGCAAGAAAAAAATGCAGTCATGTAGGTCATTCATTGGAAAAAATCAGCCAGGAAAGGGCATTTCAGTGTTTACACTTCAAGCTGTTTTAAACATATTATCAATTCACTTCTTATTTGAACAGAGCTCAGCAGGTTTGAAAACACTGTATGGCAAGGATTTTAGAACAAAATTAATATCCGGAATGCCTCATATTATCCAAAGGCAATATCTCCTAAAACTAGAATGACAAAAGCACCATCTAGTGGCCACAGAGGGAGCTGCAGAGGTTTAATCAAGTGACACTGTACAGATTTATTAAAATCAACATTGAGGGATAACTTCATGTTCATGGATGAAGTCCAGTGTTTGACTTTACTGCCACGTCAATGGTGAGTGTGTGTTGGAAATGCTGGGTCTGGGACACTAGCCCTTTCTGTTATTTCTAATTAGGGTTGGATAAAAAGACAAAATATATTGTTAATGTGATGAATTATGTCACAATACAATACAGTATGCTATTCTGTACATATCGTCAGTGCTTGTAAACTGCATTTAGTGCCAAATATTGAATAAAAATCAGTGTTTTTTAGTATTTTTTATAATGTAATACTACATTTCTCTGTTCCAGCTGATCAAAAGTCTGAAAAAATAAATGACATTTCATGGAAATTTCTTGAAGTTTTGCGATATTATATATTTTGCCATATTGCCCACCTCTACTCCTAACCCATCCAATATCTTATCTAATTGAACACATAACTCAATTTCAATATGTGAGTTTTTATTGCACACAAAATGGGCTAAAACAGTGATAACACAGCGACTCAACACATTGTTTATGAATGTGCACCCACTGCTGAGAAAGCAGGTGAAAAACAGTCACCTATGCCTTTGGAATTGATTAAGGAGATTTATTGTAATTGCTGCCATCAAGTTCTAAACGAATTAGTGTTTTTCACCAAACGGTAAAATGTCGCACTTTCAACATCTGATTTATGGTCTTCTATGTTTTATTGTGAATAACATATTGGGTCTATGGGATTTGCAAATCATTGCATTCTGTTTTCATTTACATTCATGTGCGTTTTATATAGCTTCTTGATTTGTTTGGAACTGGGCTTGTGCATGCATGTGTTGTAGGTTCCCTTATACAGTAGTGAGCTGTCTAATCATCAGACTGTGTAATCTGTAGTGAACGCAGCCTACGTTAATCATTTCTGCAGCCTGTTTATATGAAATGTTGTTCTTAAGGTTTTTCTTAAAGCACTGAAAAAGCGATGCATTTAATTTACACATGTTACATAACAGTTGTCACGATTGGCCCCTCCCAGTCTTCCATGTGCATCTGTTTACATGTGCTTCTTTGCTTGGTTTTCCTCCCGGTTCTGCCCCCTTGTTTCTTGACTCCGCCCTTGATTGTTCCCACCTGTTATTTAAGCCCTGTGTTTTCTTTAGTCTAGTGCTGGTATTTGTTGGATGGACTGTTTTAAGTGTGTTGTATTCTCGTGCTGGTTGATTATTCCAGCCCCCGTTGTGGTTTTCCTGAGTTTCTTTCGTTATGTCTGTCCCTCCTGTTCTCCGTGTTGGCTCTCTGGACTGTTTTGACCCTGATTATGGATTTGCCCTCAATAAATCTTGCTTGTCTTCGCACGTGGGTCCGCCTCCTCATCGCTCCCCGTTACAACAGTTTTGTCCTTCAGTTTACAGTCGGCAGTAGATGTATCGATGTATTAGTCTATTTGTGGAAATGATGGCCAGGTTTTCTTTCTTCTTCAGTGTGCCCCCACCCTCCCCATTAAAACCTCTGGATCTTAACGGGCCACCTCATGGTAAAAGTTCTAGCTACACCCATGGTGTCTGACATATTTCAAATACTGAATAAACCACAGTCTGTTTTACATTATTGTATTTACTGAGCAGAACTACTAACATGATCAGCAGCGTTAATGAGCTCACCGTAGACGTAAGAGACTCCAATCAGCTCGAATATTGCGATGATGACCAGAGAATAGGAGGCTGCGTAAGTGTCCACCAGCTGGAGCATGTACATACCGCTCTGTAAAACACACACAGGGTCATGCTTCACTTTACATTACCACAAACATGCATATTACACCAGGGAATATGCTGTAAGCTGAGGTTGAATTTCTGGATAGACACTGTTTTATGTGTTATTCATTCTCTCAGTATGGATTTTGTTGGCTAGATTAAAGATCTAATATGAATAAAATTTTGAGTAAAGACATTGGTTGACCTCTAAAAGCTACATTTAGTTCTTCTAGGTGAAAGAGAGGAACAGGGCCCCTGAATGTTCATATTTACATTACTGTTTTACTGTCTACACTGCAAAAATCACGTCGTGTCAAGTGAAATCATTTCAAATCTAATATGTCTCACTTTGGCATTGCTTTAAATACCATCCGATTATTTAGTTTGTTTCTAGACATTTTTCACTAAGTGATATTATCTCATATTAGACCATTTTGTCCATTTTTAGTAATAATGCAAAAGCGTCTGCCAGTATGGAGAGATAATTTGGAAGGTAGAAGTACTGTAATGAGCAGTAAGATTACTTTTTCCAGGAAGAAATATGTAACATAATCGCAGCGCAGAAGTTATTAGTAACAGTAATACAGTACTTTTTGAGTAATTACTCTAACACAGTAACACAATTACTTTAACACTAGAATTTAACACTAACACTCTGCATTCACACGGTTGTGTCATCATGTAACAACATGGAATAGCACTTTATAGCCATGATTATAATCACTACACTTGCAGATAACAACTATATATATATATATATATATATATATATATATATATATACACACTCACTGGTCACTTTATTAGGTACACTACTAGTAAAAGGCTGGACCCCCTTTCACCTTCAGAACTGTCTTAATTCTTCATGGCAGACTTTCAACAAGGTGTTGGAAACGTTCCTCAGAGATTCTGGTTGGTTATTTGAGTTCCTGTTGTCTTTCTATCATCTGGAACCAGTCTGCCCATTCTCCTCTGACCTCTCACATCAACAAGGCATTTTCATCCACACAACTGACCGCTCACTGGATGTTTCCTCTTTTTCGGACTGTTCTCTGTAAACCCTTGCTAAACCCGTGCCACCACTGCCAGACTCTGCAACAGCTTTATTCCTACACTATAAACTCAAGCACTGAGCTAACCCCCCCTACACACACACACACACACACACACACAACTCTTTTGATGCTCTACCTGCTCTATGTCTGGCACAATGCTGCTACACTGTGTTTACACTGTTTACTCTGGTTTTTCTACCTCAGTAGCTGCTGTGTTTCTGTCTGTCGTCTGACTGCGTGACTCTCAGATCATAGCAGGTCAATATCTCTGCACCTTATTCCACGACCTCATGTCCAGAGTGAGTGCTGTGTCGGTGCTGCACTGTCCTGTCTGTTTACTGGGTCTAATGTCCATTAATTTATCATATTTATTGTTTCTAGTTTCATTTGTTGTTTGCACACTCTGCACGTTCTCAGAAAAAAAGGTACAACAATGTCACTAGGGCAGTACCCTTCTTGCCACTGGGGTGGGACCCTCAGGGGTAGATCTCAGTACCTTTAGTCAGGGAACATAACTGCACCAGAATCCACTGAAAGTATATTTTCTAAGTTGTACTGACTCCACACACCCGCCTCGCCTCCAGGCTTTTTATTTAAAACATCAGTTTATAAAAAGATACAAATATCTACTTTTCCACGTGGAAAAATTGATTTAAGGTGCACAGTTGGACCTTAAAACCGCTGTTGCACCTTTGAGGGAACACTTACATTGTTTGTACCTTGATGAACAAATCATGTACCTGCACGGTACCTTTATTTCTAACAGTGTAGTGTCACAAAGTCCTTACAAGAAAGTCTGTCCACTCTTATCAGTTATTTTGAGGCATATGAGACCAGACTCCTCTCTGTTTGAATGAGTAGAGGCCAAAATACTTAAAATTGAAGGTCAAATTCCCGTTTAAAGAACATGTGAAGTCACTGATGAAGTCAACAATAAAAACCCCATGAATAGTTCGTAGCGTTTGGCTCAGTAACGCACCAAAATTCTCTGGCTGCTGTGCCTGTGAAGACCTCCACAACGAGGGTGGCTGTCTGTGGTCAGTGTCAGTGATCATGTCTGTGGTCAGTGTCAGTGATCAACAAAAATCTGATCACTTGGTTTTGGCCATTTTACCATTGGCTGTAAATGTTTCTCAGTATGTGCTGATGTACCAGTGCAGGCTATAAATACGTTACTTTTCTCTGCTTTAAGTTTCTTGTAAAATGTCTCTCAACGTCTCTCAGCGAGGCTGAAGTCAGCATCTCCTCTGCCAGCGTGTTGTTTGAATTTTCCAGTTCTACCTTAAATGGTGCCTGAGGTGCCAGAATGTAACTGCTGCACCATTTAAGGTGGAACGGGAACAGGCTGGACTGAGGTTTGGGACTGAACTCTTGTTTTTAAGATCGAGCTGCTAACCTCTGTAATCATGGGGAATCCCAGCACGTAGAAGGACACGCAGCACACCAGGGTGAAGACAGCTTTGTGTTTACGCAGGTATTTGGGGAATTCGTCGGCCACTGAGGTCACGATCGTCTCAATTGTGGCAAACTGCAGGGGGAGAAACAGAGCGAAGATATATGCTTAGTTTAGAGTGGAGATCCCAGACGGAAGCCTTACATATTGATACATATACACAATATTAAATCAATTTCTTTGAAAACGTCTATATGAAATGATTCTGTGAGAAAACTAATTTCTTACAACGTTCAGATTCAGACGTTTTGGATGATAAATGGAGCTGGAAGTGATTTCATGATCACTGAGAAGTCTGTACTGAAAGCACAAGCTTGACATTGTCACTACAAAGCAGCCCCTTTTTGATGCTATACGGAACCCTCTTTGACAGTGTTCTAAATAGAACCATCTACAGCACATTCTCCAGCAACCTTAAGAACCATCTCATGCAAAGAACGATTTAGGCCTGCAAAGGATACTTTGTTCTATATGGATCCATTCTCTAAAGAACCCTTCAAGAACCCTCTTTTTTAATCTAAAATAACGACACTAATTTCCAGTTTTATGCAGTTGTAATGCACAATGGGCCTCATTTGCCTGCAGTTTCTTTGACAGTAATTTAGAGCATATAAAGTTCCTCCAGTTCTCCAAAAACAGCGACGGCTGAATGTGGAGAGGGACGTCACACTTGTCCTCTGTTTTCTCACTGTATGTGCACACCTTCCTGCTCACTATCGTTCTGCTCTGGGAAGCTGTTGATAATTATGAAAAGAGAGAAACGCGACACATCCACACGTTTCTGTTACAGACTCATATTCTGGAGACATGCAGTGTGTTCACACACACAAGCACACACAGGAGAGTGAATTAACACCTCAACAATAATAGAGGCACAAGACCCCAGCAAACACACACACACACACACACAAACACACACACACACTGAAATTAACTGTACAGGTTCTTAAGACTTGCACGTTTAAACGGTTCTCTGCATGGCGAAATCGTTCTTCGGATTGATGGAGAATGTATTGTATATGGTTCTATATAGAACCTTTTTGAAAAGGGTTCTATGTAGTATCAAAAGGAGTTCTGTACTGTAACGTTGCCAAGCTTGGAACAATATCAGAACCTTTTTTGGTGCTGTAGCGATCTACAACACATTCTTTGTCATGATAAAAATCGTCATGCTTTGGAATTATTGAAAATCATATTGACCCTAAAAAAGATGTGACAGCTTTACGTACCATGGTGTCCAGCCCCAGCGTGAGGAGCATGAGGAAGAAGATGATCGCCCAAAATGGAGACACTGGCAACCTGGTGAGGGCTTCTGGGTAAACAACAAACGCAATGCCTGGTCCTACACACACACACACACACACACACACACACACACACACACACACACACACACACATTGTAAGACTGATACATAATAAACTGAAACTGAATGAGCTCAGAAGACTCGTGTAGGTTCTCTGGTGGTTCTGAATGGTGAATAAAGTGTCTGTATCTGTGTTGTAGTCATGGCGACGCCTGGTTCCCATCACCACCACTGTAAAGACGCCTGAACCGTTTCAGACAAAATAACATCTCACACACTGAATTATGCCAAATTATTTTTTAAATCAGTTCACACTGTTGCACACAAACACACACACACACACACACACACACACACTGTTTAATTTCTGTATAGTATGGTAATTGCCTATAATATGAGTCTTTAAAGGGCCGATCCCATCAAAACAGGATTTCTCTCTCCTTTTTGAAATAAGAGTTTATTAACATACAGTAAGCTAAAGTTTCGAAATGCACCGCCCAACTCCCAATCCACACAGCCCTTGAATATTAATTCTGAATTTGTTGTTTTTGTGATGTCATAGATTTGCCTAAACAGTCTACAGCACTTTAGCTCCACCAAGTTTTTCAGATCAAGCTTAAAGGCACAGTAACAAAAACAGCCTGTTTCATTTGAAGAATGAAAGAGAATGGAAATGAGCCAAAAAAGAGATTTCTCATTTTTACATGATCATTTTCCAATTGTACTTAATCCCTTAGAATTGTGTGCCTTTAAAGGTGATTTCCAAATTTCATGATATGGGTCCTTCAATTAACATTTTACATTGTTATTACACACTGTGGTTAAGGCACATCGGGGCAGTCGTGGGCTGGAGGTCAGGGAACCAGCCTTGTGACTGGAAGGTCACCGGTTCGATCCCCAGAGCCGACAGTACGTGACTGAGGTGTCCTTGAGCAAGACACCTAACCCCCAACTGCTCCCTGGGCGCTGTGGATTGGGCTGCCCACCGCTCTGGGCAAGTGTGCTCACTGCCCCCTAGTGTGTGTGGTCACTAGAGTGTATGTGGTGTTTCACTTCATGGATGGGTTAAATGCGGAGGTGGAATTTCCCCGTTTGTGGGACTAATAAGGGTCTCTTAATCAAACCTACCTTCATCAGCCACACTCTCGATGGGCACCTTCAGCTCATGCGCCATGAAGCCAATGACTGAAAAAATGACAAAGCCAGCGAATATGCTGGTGGCGCTGTTGGTACACGTCACTATGATGGTGTCCCTGCAGAGAGGAAACTAGAATGAATGGAGCTGCTTGCCTTAAAATGACAATAATATACCAGCATCTACTGTTACATCACTAAGGTTCATCAGAGCTTCTAACGTGTTATCAGTCAAAATGATGGTTCTCTAGTAAAGACAATGGTTCTATATAGAACCATGAACACTCAAAGGAACGTCTCCATGATTAAACGGTTCTTTGCATCATGAAATGGATCCTCAGACTGACGGAGAACGTGCTGTATGTGGTCCAATATACAAACTTTTAGAAAATATTTCTACCTAGCCCCCAAAAAGGTTCTTCTAGTGTTACAATGACAAGCTTATGACAACAGAAGAACCCTTTTGGCTGCTGTATAGAACCCTGTTCAAAAAGGAGCTGTAGAGAATTGTCCGCAGCACATTGAAGGACATTGTCCCTCAATCCGAAGAACCCTATCTATACGATCTGTACAGAACGATTTTCTTTACTAAAGAACCCTCAAAGCACCATATTTTTCAAAAAGGTTTTATATAGAACCGCACATAACGCATTCTTCATTAATCTAAAGAGCCATTTCACCACGCAGAGAACCATTTAAACATGCACAGGGTTCTTTGAGTGTTCATGTTTCTAGATAGGAACACTGTCTTCACCAAAGGTGCCTTGAAGAACCAGTGTAGAGAAAATAAAGGGCTTTCTGATTACAGGCATTATTTGCGTATTTTCTTTGTTTTATCCACGATTATTTATACATTATTTTGTTTGTTAATGCTTAGTACCCAAGTAGTAGATTAGATAACACTCTCGTAGATCCTGCTGTGGTTCTGGGTGTTATTTTGTGCACACTATCGTGCTTTATTTTGACTTTGCGCTCAGCGAGAACTGGATGTGTAAAGCTGAATTTGTGCTAAATCAGCAGTTGCAGATGACTTGGCAACTGGAACCAAGTGACAGCCAAAATATAACAAGTTCACGCTTAGGCACCACAGGGTTAATTCAATCATGCCAATACCAGATGCAGACGTGGGCTGAATCTAAAAGCGATACTGATGTAAAGGTATTTTTACCTGTAACAGTTATTATGGAACTTATTATAGGAGGAGAGAGTTATTAGGCCCCCCCACGCTGCAGACAGAGAGAAAAAGATCTGCGTGGCAGCATCTTTCCACACCTAGAGAGAGGGAGAGAGAGAGATCGAGGGAGAGAGCGTTAATAAAGTGATTAACACGTACCTTAAAGAGCGAGAACATTCACTGTAATTATAGAAGATTATTAACCTGAAGAAGCCAGTTATGGACAGTAAAGCATGCTTTAAAATGAAGCGGAGAAACTGGGTGGAAAGTGCAGATTCTAAACTTTCAATCCAGAACACTTCAGTCTCTGTAAGTAGAAAATTATTATTACGATTGGAGTTTGAAGGAAAATTATAGTTCTTCAAGATTCAAGAGTTTTATTGTCATATGCACAGCAGAACAGGCTGAAACAGTGAACTAAGAACAGTGAAATCTGTCTGTCTACAGAATGGAAATGCAATTCACGGTGTAACTTTAGATCTATTTACGTTTAAAGTAACACTGTAGAATTTGGGGATTTGGGCCTCTCTGGTGGAAACGTTAATTGCGTGCGGCGAGCAGAAGAATACTGTACGATGTGCTTCGAAGAGAAAACTGACACGTCTTCTGAGGCTGTTAGTCAATCATCTACTGCTGTCATCACATCTTCATCAGTGTAATGTTGAGACCTGCTTTTTGAGTCTGTGTGTGATGTTAATGTGTAAAGACGTACGACGTGGTGTGAAAAACTCAATGCCTCTGACTTTGAAACGGTTATTTCAGGCTTTACAGGGAGACTCGCAGCAGCACTCGCTCTCCTCACACTTTCAGTCTTCACAACAGAATATATAAATATATAAATATAAATATAAATATAAATATAAATATAAATACCCATTGCTGCTTTAAATAATGTTAATCGGAGTGAAGTGACAGCAGCGACTCCAGACTGAAGTTGATCGCTGTCAGTCCACTCACTAAACAGCTCTGTCTCTTACTTTGGCATCGTTGAGTTTCTCCCACTTTGGAGTGATAAAGTAGAGGATGCCTGAACCGGCGCCGGGCAGAGTGACGCCACGGATCAGCAGGATGACCAAAACCACGTAAGGGAAAGTGGCTGTGAAATACACCACCTGGGGACAGAGCAAAGACAAGGCGACCGTTATGACAGGCTTTAAAAAGAACTGCTGTCCGTTTCACTGCGTAGTCAGAAAAAAACAACCTGAAAATACCGATTTTTGTGTTATTTAAGCCAAACGCAGCAAATTATTACTCTGTCTTTGTCTGATTTCACTAGTGATGTCTGAAACATTAGACCATCAGTTTGGGGTCCGTAGTTCTCTCCCTATTCTCAGAGACGGGCGCCTGGTCTGTATGTGTTCTAGACGGGTCCATGAAGAACCTTTCTGAAAAGGGCTCTATATAGCACCCAAAAGGGGCTCTCCTATTGTGACAGGCTTGACATCTTAATAATAGAGGAATTCGTTTGGGTGCTATATATAACCCTTTTCAAAAAGGTTCTATATAGAACCGTATATAGCACATTCTGAAGAATACTTTCATGACGCAAAGAACCATGAAAAGTGTTCTTTGAATGTTCGTTGTCCTTTTATTTTTTTTTTACTAATGCACTCTTGAAGAACCATGTGTTTTAGCTTAGCTAGTACACTAAAAGCTCTGCTCCACCGAGCATGTTGGGTTCTAGCTCTAACTAAAGCTTAGACACAAGTTTAGATGATGCAGCTACAGGCCCAAACGGAGCCGAGCACAGGTTTGATTCTGACTGAAAACAGGTGTAGATGATGAACACTAATGTACGAGAACTCGTAGCTCGGTTCCAGCTAACTGAAGCTAAAATGAGGGCCGTTTTATAGGATCTCTGAGTGCTCAGAGTGGGGTGGCTGGCGTTGGAGTCAAAGCTAAGCGTGTTTTGTGGTCAGTGGAGCTCTTGTGCCCTGCTGACCTTTCCTCTCACAGTCCAAAGACATGCAGTCAGGCCAATTGGACATGTTACATTGCCCCTGGGTGTGAGTGTGAATGTCTGTCTGCGATGGACTGGAGACCTGTCCAGGGTGTCCGCTGGGATAGGCTCCAGCACCCCCAACCCCGCCCCCTAAAGCATTCTGTTCTTGGATTGGAGAAAAAATCTCTCTGCAAATTAGACAGAAATAAATTAACTCATTCATGCCTCCAAACTCAGTCCAGCTTGTAAGCGGTCTGATAGACGCCCAGTCGTCAGATCTGGGTTAACACTCAGCACAAACTCAGCACAGTTCAACCTTAACATACCAGCCGGAGTGAATGATTTGCTTTCACATGAACAGCACGGTTCTTTCAAACATGCAGAGACCCCGAGAGCGCTGAACAGCTGCCAGAGAAGAATCTGCTACACTTCTTCTTCTTCTTCTTCTTCTTCTTCTTCTTCTTCTTTCGGCTGCTCCCTTTAGGGGTCGCCACAGCGGATCATCTGCCTCCATCTTGCCCTATCCACTGCCTCCTCTACTTTCACACCAACCATCTCCATGTCCACCTTCACTACATCCATAAACCTTCTCTGAGGTCTACCTCTTCTCCTTCTACCTGGCAGCTCCATCTCCAACATTCTTTGACCAATATATCCACTATTCCTCCTCAACACATGTCCAAACCATCTCAACCTGGCCTCTCTGGCTTTATCTCCAAACTGCTCCACCTTCACCGTCCCTCTGATCTGCTCACACTACAAGCAGCGTAAATCTACATACAACAGCGGTTTAACGTAGAATTGGGGACCTTAAATAGGAATTCCCCAGGTGAAAGGTACGTGAGGGTCCACAGTTTAGTGCCTTTTTCTCTGAGTGCATCACAGTAAACCAGTGAAAGTGTTCCTTGATCAGCCAGCTTTACATAACTGCACCAGCACTCCTAATATTCTCCTAATATTCTAATATTCCTCCTAATATTCACTTAATATCACTGCTCTCATTATTTTTGTCACGATTGGCCCCTCCCAGTCCTGTCCTTGTGTGTTTTGGTTTAGCACAGGTGTTCTTTGTTTTGGTTTTGTAGTCCTGCCCCCTTGTTTGTGACTCCACCCCTGGTTGTTCCCACCTGTGTTTCCACCTGTGTTTACCCTGTGTATTTCAGCCCTGTGTTTGCTGGTCTTTATTGGGTGTATTGGTCTTTGTACTGTACAGCTTGATTGATTCCGGTTTCATGTCTGTCCCCCGATCGGTCCGTGTTGGCTACATGAACCTGGGCCGTTTAGACGATGACCCTGGATTTGCCCATGGTAAAAGTCGCTTATCTCCGCATATGCATCCGCCTCCTCGCTCCCCGTTACAACTTTACTGGATGATTGGACCACTGATGGTTTTAATCACAGACGAGATGTCTCAATGCATTTCCGACAGGCATCCACACTTGGGCCACAAAGAATTCTATTCTGATTATGCCAAGTTGAACATACAGTAACATCACAATTTTTAAAAGGAGCTTCGCTGATTTCATATCAGGGCTGATTTGGGAACAACATCTAACAGTGTGTGTTTTTTTTTAAACCAGCACTGCGATTATTTTCTATGAATTAAGGTCCAGGCCTGTTATTTTGGCAAAGAAGTCCAGAATGTCCTCCTTTTTCTAGCTTGAGGCTTTAAAAAGCCTAATTAGGTTAAATTTCTCCACTTAAAACTTTAAAAAGCCATTTTGAAAAGGGTTCTGTGCAGAACAAAAAAGGTTCTTCTGTTGTTAGAGTCCTGACATAGCAACAATAGAAGAACCCGTTTGGGTGCTATTTAGAACTCTTTTCAAAACGGTTACCTATAGAACCATCGGCAGCACATTCTCCATCAATCTGAAGAACCATTTAAGATACAAAGAATCATTTATCACATGCGCACACACACACACACACACACACACACACACACGCACACTTTCTAAGCCACATTATTCTTCTGGGTCGCAGGGGGAGTTGGAGCCTATCCCAGCAGTCACTGGGCGGAGGGCAGGAAACACCCTGGACAGGTACCATTTATCACGCAGACTGTAATCTCTCCGTAATGTACACTCATAAAAGGATGGTTCTTCAAGGGATCTTTAGAAAACACGGTTCTAAAAACAATCATGAACATTCGAGGAAACCTTCTGCATGATTAAAGGGTTCCTTACATCATAAAATCGGTTCTTAAGAATGTGCTGTACATGGTTCTATATAAAACCTTTTTGAAAAGAGTTCTAAAAGGGTTCTTTTCTTGTTATGACATCAACCTTGTAACAACAGAGGAACCCTTTTGGTTCCTATGCAAACCCTCCTCAAAAAACATAGCACATTCTCCACCAATCTGAAAAACCCTTTCATGGTGCAAAGAACCGTTTAATCACGCATAGGATTCTTTGGGTGCTCATGGTTGTTCACAGAACCATTTTCTTTACTAAAGAACTCTTGTGGAACCATCTATGTTAAGAGTCTCCCCCACCCAGGAACAGAGTGGAGAAACACTGCAGTATCAGACACAGCCTGCAGTAACCGATCACCGCCACTAGGTGGCAGCAAATCCTTAACAATTAACCTCACAACTGGCAAAGCGCAGGAGCCGCGCTGATCTCAGAGTGATGAGGAGGAGAGAAGACCCCGAACCAGCCCCGGAGCTTCTCACCTTGCCCGACGACTTGATTCCTTTAGCCAAAGACGCGTAGACAATGAGCCAGGCGAGAAAGAGGCACGCGGCCAGGGGCCAGCGGATGTCCCCGGGGTATTCAATCCCTTTGGAGATGTGCAGCACGTTGTACCTAATAAACAGAACAGAAAGTGGTCAGAGAACATGTTACCATCACAAACGCAAACAGCTCCACATGCCTAATTTAATCATCCCCCATGCATGAACCAGGCAAACGGGCACTCCACTACACTACGACAGAAGGTTCTACAAGGGTTCGTTAGTAAAGGGAGGCGTGAGTTCTACATAGAACAATCTGCACACCTGAAAGTTTCTCGAGCTCACAACCGCCTTCGGAAAGATTATATTATGTTTACCACGCAAAGAAGCATTTATTATAAATAATATCTAAATTATTATAAACAGGCGCCTGTGTAAGACTCACGGTTCTCAATGGAACAAGTGCCTTTAATAAAGAGCCCGTGGAGCTTGTTAGTGAAGTAAAACAGAAAAGGCAACAACAACGTAATGTTGGCATAATTCTTGTCTAATATAATATACAAAAATTATATATGCACATCGCTTGAAAACCTTGCATCTCCATTTTTGTCATTTTTCAGTTTTTGGCATAATTTCAGAGGACCTGCTGTCCTTCACATTGGCGTGTAAATTTCATGATGAATGGAGCAAAAGAAACGGCCCAACATGACATGGAAAGACGTCTGGTTCCATTGACTTGCATTAAAACTACAGTAGGTTTTTTCCTTCTCCTGTAAAGTTCCCATTTTGGAGATGCGAGGTTTTCCTCCTCTATATATATAAATTATATATATAATTATTAGCACAAAAACTCACTTGAAATACTCTTCACTGGGGCTGACGTAGCTTCTGTTGTCTGCTGTGATATTTAATAACTTGCTCAAATTCCCAGCAGCGTTTGCAGACAAACAGAATGTGGTGTTTTTAACGGAGCTCATGTTTCTCTCCCGAATTATACAAGAATCTGTCAGAGAGGAAAAACACAATGAGAGCCAACAAACACACTTTTACGCGCTGGAACAGCAAATAAATCCCGATTATCATACAAACATGACCAAAAACACAAAGGACAAAAAGGCGCCCTGGTGTTGGGCATTAGTAATACATATTAGAATGAGTGGTTATTTACTGAATACACTGCATAAAAACGAAAAAGCATAATAATCGTGCGTTCCTGTTGATTTTGCCCGGTTTTTGAGGTTTATCAGCGTTTTTTTGTCACTGCAGTTCATTTGAGGCTGCAGTTCGCACTCCGGCCACACGATGTCGCCTCACTGCGGCACTGCAGCGCCTTACAGTAAATCTGTCAAGCAAGCAGATTTTCTGCTGAATTCAGGGAAACAGAAGCGTGGAATAAAACGCGTTTAACGCCAGAAACACGTTTAATTTCGACGTTTTATCGATGCAGAAACATTCAGGAGAGTCCGGAGGGACATTCTGCTCGTTTTATCAAATAAACACGACGAAAAATACTACAAACTAAAACATCTCACACACACCACAAACCAAAACATCTCACACACACCACAAACCAAAACATCTCACACACACCACAGACCAAAACATCTCACACACACCACAGACCAAAACATCTCACACACACACCACAGACCAAAACATCTCACACACACACCACAGACCAAAACATCTCACACCCACCACAAACCAAAACATCTCACACACACCACAAACCAAAACATCTCACACCCACCACAAACCAAAACATCTCACACCCACCACGAACCAAAACATCTCACACACACCACAAACCAAAACATCTCAACACACCACAAACCAAAACATCTCAACACACCACAAACCAAAACATCTCACACCCACCACAAACCAAAACATCTCACACACACCACAGACCAAAACATCTCACACACACCACAGACCAAAACATCTCACACACACCACAGACCAAAACATCTCACACACACACCACAGACCAAAACATCTCACACACACACCACAGACCAAAACATCTCACACACACACCACAGACCAAAACATCTCACACCCACCACAAACCAAAACATCTCACACCCACCACAAACCAAAACA